>NW_027285518.1:22500-44286 GCF_040894005.1 Engystomops pustulosus | reverse complement strand
TGCAAGAGTTGGCGCCAGGGGAGGAATAATGCCCATGGAAGTAGGAGGCTCCTACACTCCAAAGGGGCAAGTCAGCGGGAGAAGCCACTTGGCCTACCCGGCCAAGAGTCACTGTTCCCCGGCCACACTTGGCAGTAGGTCCCGGGGAGGAATAATGCCCATGGAAGTAGGAGCTCCTACCTCCAAAGGGGCAAGTCAGCGGGAGAAGCCACTTGGCCTATCCGGCCAAGAGTCACTGTTCCCCGGCCACACTTGGCAGTAGGTCCCGGGGAGGAATAATGCCCATGGAAGTAAGAGCTCCTACTTCCAAAGGGGCAAGTCAGCGGGAGAAGCCACTTGGCCTATCCGGCCAAGAGTCACTGTTCCCCGGCCACACTTGGCAATAGGTCCCGGGGAGGAATAATGCCCATGGAAGTAGGAGCTCCTACTTCCAAAAGGGGCAAGTCAGCGGGAGAAGCCACTTGGCCTATCCGGCCAAGAGTCACTGTTCCCCGGCCACACTTGGCAGTAGGTCCCGGGGAGGAATAATGCCCATGGAAGTAGGAGCTCCTACTTCCAAAGGGGCAAGTCAGCGGGAGAAGCCACTTGGCCTATCCGGCCACATGTCACTGTCCCCCGGCCAAGCTTGGCTGTAGGTCCCGGGGAGGAATAATGCCCATGGAAGTAGGAGCTCCTACTTCCAAAGGGGCAAGTCAGCGGAAGAAGCCACTAGTTCTATCCGGCCAAGAGTCACTGTTCCCCGGCCACACTTGGCAGTAGGTCCCGGGGAGGAATAATGCCCATGGAAGTAGGAGCTCCTACTTCCAAAGGGGCAAGTCAGCGGGAGAAGCCACTTGGCCTACCCAGGCAAGAGTCACTGTTCCCCGGCCACACTTGGCAGTAGGTCCCGGGGAGGAATAATGCCCATGGAAGTAGGAGCTCCTACTTCCAAAGGGGCAAGTCAGCGGGAGAAGCCACTTGGCCTATCCGGCCAAGAGTCACTGTTCCCCGGCCACACTTGGCAGTAGGTCCCGGGGAGGAATAATGACCATGGAAGTAAGAGCTCCTACTTCCAAAGGGGCAAGTCAGCGGGAGAAGCCACTTGGCCTATCCGGCCAAGAGTCACTGTTCCCCGGCCACACTTGGCAGTAGGTCCCGGGGAGGAATAATGCCCATGGAAGTAAGAGCTCCTACTTCCATAGGGGCAAGTCAGCGGGAGAAGCCACTTGGCCTATCCGGCCAAGAGTCACTGTTCCCCGGCTACACTTGGCAGTAGGTCCCGGGGAGGAATAATGACCATGGAAGTAAGAGCTCCTACTTCCAAAGGGGCAAGTCAGCGGGAGAAGCCACTTGGCCTATGCGGCCAAGAGTCACTGTTCCCCGGCCACACTTGGCAGTAGGTCCCGGGGAGGAATAATGCCCATGGAAGTAAGAGCTCCTACTTCCAAAGGGGCAAGTCAGCGGGAGAAGCCACTTGGCCTATCCCGGCCAAGAGTCACTGTTCCCCGGCTACACTTGGCAGTAGGTCCCGGGGAGGAATAATGACCATGGAAGTAAGAGCTCCTACTTCCAAAGGGGCAAGTCAGCGGGAGAAGCCACTTGGCCTATGCGGCCAAGAGTCACTGTTCCCCGGCCACACTTGGCAGTAGGTCCCGGGGAGGAATAATGCCCATGGAAGTAAGAGCTCCTACTTCCAAAGGGGCAAGTCAGCGGGAGAAGCCACTTGGCCTATCCGGCAAAGAGTCACTGTTCCCCGGCTACACTTGGCAGTAGGTCCCGGGGAGGAATAATGACCATGGAAGTAAGAGCTCCTACTTCCAAAGGGGCAAGTCAGCGGGAGAAGCCACTTGGCCTATCCGGCCAAGAGTCACTGTTCCCCGGCCACACTTTGGCAGTAGGTCCCGGGGGAGGAATAATGCCCATGGAAGTAAGAGCTCCTACTTCCAAAGGGGCAAGTCAGCGGGAGAAGCCACTTGGCCTATCCGGCCAAGAGTCACTGTTCCCCGGCCACACTTGGCAGTAGGTCCCGGGGAGGAATAATGCCCATGGAAGTAGGAGCTCCTACTTCCAAAGGGGCAAGTCAGCGGGAGAAGCCACTTGGCCTACCCGGCCAAGAGTCACTGTTCCCCGGCCCACACTTGGCAGTAGGTCCCGGGGAGGAATAATGCCCATGGAAGTAGGAGCTCCTACTTCCAAAGGGGCAAGTCAGCGGGAGAAGCCACTTGGCCTATCCGGCCAAGAGTCACTGTCCCCCGGCCACACTTGGCAGTAGGTCCCGGGGAGGAATAATGCCCATGGAAGTAGGAGCTCCTACTTCCAAAGGGGCAAGTCAGCGGGAGAAGCCACTTCGCCTACCCGGCCAAGTGTCACTGTCCCCCGGCCAGACTTGGCGGCAAGTCCCGGGGAGGAATAATGCCCATGGAAGTAGGAGCTCACTTGGCTCTAAGTCTTCGAGAGGTATAATGCCCATGGAAGTAAGAGCTCCTACTTCCAAAGGGGCAAGTCAGCGGGAGAAGCCACTTCGCCTACCCGGCCAAGTGTCACTGTCCCCCGGCCAGACTTGGCGGCAAGTCCCGGGGAGGAATAATGCCCATGGAAGTAGGAGCTCCTACTTCCGAAGGGGCAAGTCAGCGGGAGAAGCCACTTCGCCTACCCGGCCAAGTGTCACTGTCCCCCGGCCAGACTTGGCGGCAAGTCCCGGGGAGGAATAATGCCCATGGAAGTAGGAGCTCACTTGGCTCTAAGTCTTCGAGAGGTATAATGCCCATGGAAGTAAGAGCTCCTACTTCCAAAGGGGCAAGTCAGCGGGAGAAGCCACTTCGCCTACCCGGCCAAGTGTCACTGTCCCCCGGCCAGACTTGGCGGCAAGTCCCGGGGAGGAATAATGCCCATGGAAGTAGGAGCTCCTACTTCCAAAGGGGCAAGTCAGCGGGAGAAGCCACTTGGCCTATCCGGCCAAGAGTCACTGTTCCCCGGCCACACTTGGCAGGAGGTCCCGGGGAGGAATAATGCCCATGGAAGTAGGAGCTCCTACTTCCAAAGGGGCAAGTCAGCGGGAGAAGCCACTTGGCCTATCCGGCCAAGAGTCACTGTTCCCCGGCCACACTTGGCAGTAGGTCCCGGGGAGGAATAATGCCCATGGAAGTAGGAGCTCCTACTTCCAAAGGGGCAAGTCAGCGGGAGAAGCCACTTGGCCTAACCGGCCAAGAGTCACTGTTCCCCGGCCACACTTGGCAGTAGGTCCCGGGGAGGAATAATGCCCATGGAAGTAGGAGCTCCTACTTCCAAAGGGGCAAGTCAGCGGGAGAAGCCACTTGGCCTATCCGGCCAAGAGTCACTGTT
The DNA here is from genome assembly GCF_040894005.1 of Engystomops pustulosus. Taxonomy (NCBI): domain Eukaryota; kingdom Metazoa; phylum Chordata; class Amphibia; order Anura; family Leptodactylidae; genus Engystomops; species Engystomops pustulosus. Next base: position 40,965 of record NW_027285518.1, on the reverse strand, counting down.
CCCCGGCCACACTTGGCAGTAGGTCCCGGGGAGGAATAATGCCCATGGAAGTAGGAGCTCCTACACCCAAAGGGCAAGTCAGCGGGAGAAGCCACTTGGCCTAACCGGCCAAGAGTCACTGTTCCCCGGCCACACTTGGCAGTAGGTCCCGGGGAGGAATAATGCCCATGGAAGTAGGAGCTCCTACTTCCAAAGGGGCAAGTCAGCGGGAGAAGCCACTTGGCCTATCCGGCCACATGTCACTGTTCCCCGGCCACACTTGGCAGTAGGTCCCGGGGAGGAATAATGCCCATGGAAGTAGGAGCTCCTACTTCCAAAGGGGCAAGTCAGCGGGAGAAGCCACTAGTTCTATCCGGCCAAGAGTCACTGTTCCCCGGCCACACTTGGCAGTAGGTCCCGGGGAGGAATAATGCCCATGGAAGTAGGAGCTCACTTGGCTCTAAGTCTTCGAGAGGTATAATGCCCATGGAAGTAAGAGCTCCTACTTCCAAAGGGGCAAGTCAGCGGGAGAAGCCACTTCGCCTACCCGGCCAAGTGTCACTGTCCCCCGGCCAGACTTGGCGGCAAGTCCCGGGGAGGAATAATGCCCATGGAAGTAGGAGCTCCTACTTCCAAAGGGGCAAGTCAGCGGGAGAAGCCACTTCGCCTACCCGGCCAAGTGTCACTGTCCCCCGGCCAGACTTGGCGGCAAGTCCCGGGGAGGAATAATGCCCATGGAAGTAGGAGCTCCTCCTTCCAAAGGGGCAAGTCAGCGGGAGAAGCCACTTCGCCTACCCGGCCAAGTGTCACTGTCCCCCGGCCAGACTTGGCGGCAAGTCCCGGGGAGGAATAATGCCCATGGAAGTAGGAGCTCACTTGGCTCTAAGTCTTCGAGAGGTATAATGCCCATGGAAGTAAGAGCTCCTACTTCCAAAGGGGCAAGTCAGCGGGAGAAGCCACTTCGCCTACCCGGCCAAGTGTCACTGTCCCCCGGCCAGACTTGGCGGCAAGTCCCGGGGAGGAATAATGCCCATGGAAGTAGGAGCTCCTACTTCCAAAGGGGCAAGTCAGCGGGAGAAGCCACTTCGCCTACCCGGCCAAGTGTCACTGTCCCCCGGCCAGACTTGGCGGCAAGTCCCGGGGAGGAATAATGCCCATGGAAGTAGGAGCTCCTCCTTCCAAAGGGGCAAGTCAGCGGGAGAAGCCACTTCGCCTACCCGGCCAAGTGTCACTGTCCCCCGGCCAGACTTGGCGGCAAGTCCCGGGGAGGAATAATGCCCATGGAAGTAGGGAGCTCCTACTTCCAAAGGGGCAAGTCAGCGGGAGAAGCCACTTCGCCTACCCGGCCAAGTGTCACTGTCCCCCGGCCAGACTTGGCGGCAAGTCCCGGGGAGGAATAATGCCCATGGAAGTAGGAGCTCCTACTTCCAAAGGGGCAAGTCAGCGGGAGAAGCCACTTCGCCTACCCGGCCAAGTGTCACTGTCCCCCGGCCAGACTTGGCGGCAAGTCCCGGGGAGGAATAATGCCCATGGAAGTAGGAGCTCCTACTTCCAAAGGGGCAAGTCAGCGGGAGAAGCCACTTCGCCTACCCGGCCAAGTGTCACTGTCCCCCGGCCAGACTTGGCGGCAAGTCCCGGGGAGGAATAATGCCCATGGAAGTAGGAGCTCACTTGGCTCTAAGTCTTCGAGAGGTATAATGCCCATGGAAGTAAGAGCTCCTACTTCCAAAGGGGCAAGTCAGCGGGAGAAGCCACTTCGCCTACCCGGCCAAGTGTCACTGTCCCCCGGCCAGACTTGGCGGCAAGTCCCGGGGAGGAATAATGCCCCATGGAGCTCGGGCAGACTAGAAGTAACCTCGTCTGCCCGCTGGAGGGCGCCTTCCCGGAGCGGAGGGGACCCCCTTGGCCACAAAGTGCAAGCCGAGTTTGGAGCTCGAAACCCGGCCACGCTTGGTCGTAGGTCCCGGTGAGGAACATGGCCATGGAAGTCGGAGCTCAAACCTCCAAATTGACCTCAGCGGGAGCACTTGCTGAGGCTGCCCGGGCATGGGTTACTGTTCCCCGGGCACACTTGGTCGTAGGTCCAAGTGTGGAACGTGTCCATGGAAGTTGAAGTGAAGAGAACCGCGAAAGGGAGTTTTTGCGCGAAGCCGCGGCCGAGGAGGGCTCACCGATCCCGGCGTGATTTCTGCCAGGCCCGGTACCCAAACCGAACTCCGCATGGTGGCTGGATCCGCGACCCTGGAACCCTGGGCCGGGAGCCTAGGGGCGAGAGGGGCCCCATGGAGCTCGGGCAGACTAGAAGTACCCTCGTCTGCCCGCTGGAGGGCGCCCTTCCCGGAGCGGAGGGGACCCCCCAAGCGACCAAGTGCAAGCCGAGTTTGGAGCTCGAAACTCGGCCACACTTGGTAGTATGTCCCGGTGAGGAACATGCCCATGGAAGTAAGAGCTCAGCGGGAGCAGCCACTCAGGCTACCCGGGAATGTGTCACTGTCCCCCGGCCAAGACTTGGCGGCAGGTCCCGGGGAGGAATAGTGCTCATGGAAGTAGCTCAGCGGGAGCAGCCACTCAGGCTACCCGGGAATGTGTCACTGTCCCCCGGCCAGACTTGGCGGCAGGTCCCGGGGAGGAATAGTGCTCATGGAAGTAGCTCAGCGGGAGCAGCCACTCAGGCTACCCGGGAATGTGTCACTGTCCCTCGGCCACACTTGGTCGTTGATTCCTGATGAGGAACATGCCCATGGCACTAAAGAGTGCAGCGGGAGCAGCCGCTCAGGCTACCCGGGAATGTGTCACTGTCCCCCGGCCAGACTTGGCGGCAGGTCCCGGGGAGGAATAGTGCCCATGGAAGTCGGAGCTCCAACCTCCAAGTTGACCTCAGCGGGAGCAGCCGCTGAGGCTACCCGGGCATGGGTGACTGTTCCCCGGCCACACTTGGTCGGAGGTCCCGGTGTGGAACATGCCCATGGAAGTTGAAGGGAAGAGAACCGCGAAAGGGAGTTTGGAGGCTGAGCCGCGGCCGAGGAGGTCTCACCGATCCCGGCGTGATTCCAGCCAGGCCCGGTACCCTATACCGAACTCGACAGGGTGGCTGTATCCGGGACCCTGGAACCCTGGGCGGGGAGCCTAGGGGCGAGAGGGGCCCCATGGAGCTCGGGCAGACTAGAAGTACCCTCGTCTGCCCGCTGGAGGGCGCCCTTCCCGGAGCGGGAGGGGACCCCCCAAGCGACCAAGTGCAAGCCGAGTTTGGAGCTCGAAACCCGGCCACACTTGGTAGTTGGTCCCGGTGAGGAACATGCCCATGGAAGTAAGAGCTCAGCGGGAGCAGCCACTCAGGCTACCCGGCAATGTGTCACTGTCCCCCGGCCAAGACTTGGCGGCAAGTCCCGGGGAGGAATAGTGCCCATGGAAGTAGCTCAGCGGGAGCAGCTGCTGAGGCTACCCGGGAATGTGTCACTGTCCCCCGGCCAGACTTGGCGGCAGGTCCCGGGGAGGAATAGTGCTCATGGAAGTAGCTCAGCGGGAGCAGCTGCTGAGGCTACCCGGGAATGTGTCACTGTCCCTGGGCCACACTTGGTCGTTGGTTCCTGATGAGGAACATGCCCATGGAAGTAAGAGTTCAGCGGGAGAAGCCGCTCAAGCTACCCGGGAATGTGTCACTGTCCCCCGGCCAGACTTGGCGGCAGGTCCCGGGGAGGAACAGTGCCCATGGAAGTCGGAGCTCCAACCTCCAAGTTGACCTCAGCGGGAGCACTTGCTGAGGCTACCCGGGCATGGGCGACTGTTCCCCGGCCACACTTGGTCGGAGGTCCCGGTGTGGAACATGCCCATGGAAGTTGAAGGGAAGAGAACCGCGAAAGGGAGTCTGGAGGCTGAGCCGCGGCCGAGGAGGTCTCACCGATCCCGGCGTGATTCCAGCCAGGCCCGGTACCCTATACCGAACTCGACAGGGTGGCTGTATCCGGGACCCTGGAACCCTGGGCGGGGAGCCTAGGGGCGAGAGGGGCCCCATGGAGCTCGGGCAGACTAGAAGTACCCTCGTCTGCCCGCTGGAGGGCGCCCTTCCCGGAGCGGAGGGGACCCCCCAAGCGACCAAGTGCAAGCCGAGTTTGGAGCTCGAAAACCCGGCCACACTTGGTAGTATGTCCCGGTGAGGAACATGCCCATGGAAGTAAGAGCTCAGCGGGAGCAGCCACTCAGGCTACCCGGGAATGTGTCACTGTCCCCCGGCCAAGACTTGGCGGCAAGTCCCGGGGAGGAATAGTTCCCATGGAAGTAGCTCAGCGGGAGCAGCTGCTGAGGCTACCCGGGAATGTGTCACTGTCCCCCGGCCAGACTTGGCGGCAGGTCCCGGGGAGGAATAGTGCTCATGGAAGTAGCTCAGCGGGAGCAGCTGCTGAGGCTACCCGGGAATGTGTCACTGTCCCTGGGCCACACTTGGTCGTTGGTTCCTGATGAGGAACATGCCCATGGAAGTAAGAGTTCAGCGGGAGAAGCCGCTCAAGCTACCCGGGAATGTGTCACTGTCCCCCGGCCAGACTTGGCGGCAGGTCCCGGGGAGGAACAGTGCCCATGGAAGTCGGAGCTCCAACCTCCAAGTTGACCTCAGCGGGAGCACTTGCTGAGGCTACCCGGGCATGGGCGACTGTTCCCCGGCCACACTTGGTCGGAGGTCCCGGTGTGGAACATGCCCATGGAAGTTGAAGGGAAGAGAACCGCGAAAGGGAGTTTGGAGGCTGAGCCGCGGCCGAGGAGGTCTCACCGATCCCGGCGTGATTCCAGCCAGGCCCGGTACCCTATACCGAACTCGACAGGGTGGCTGTATCCGGGACCCTGGAACCCTGGGCGGGGAGCCTAGGGGCGAGAGGGGCCCCATGGAGCTCGGGCAGACTAGAAGTACCCTCGTCTGCCCGCTGGAGGGCGCCCTTCCCGGAGCGGAGGGGACCCCCCAAGCGACCAAGTGCAAGCCGAGTTTGGAGCTCGAAACCCGGCCACACTTGGTAGTTGGTCCCGGTGAGGAACATGCCCATGGAAGTAAGAGCTCAGCGGGAGCAGCCACTCAGGCTACCCGGCAATGTGTCACTGTCCCCGGCCAAGACTTGGCGGCAAGTCCCGGGGAGGAATAGTGCCCATGGAAGTAGCTCAGCGGGAGCAGCTGCTGAGGCTACCCGGGAATGTGTCACTGTCCCCCGGCCAGACTTGGCGGCAGGTCCCGGGGAGGAATAGTGCTCATGGAAGTAGCTCAGCGGGAGCAGCTGCTGAGGCTACCCGGGAATGTGTCACTGTCCCTGGGCCACACTTGGTCGTTGGTTCCTGATGAGGAACATGCCCATGGAAGTAAGAGTTCAGCGGGAGAAGCCGCTCAAGCTACCCGGGAATGTGTCACTGTCCCCCGGCCAGACTTGGCGGCAGGTCCCGGGGAGGAACAGTGCCCATGGAAGTCGGAGCTCCAACCTCCAAGTTGACCTCAGCGGGAGCACTTGCTGAGGCTACCCGGGCATGGGCGACTGTTCCCCGGCCACACTTGGTCGGAGGTCCCGGTGTGGAACATGCCCATGGAAGTTGAAGGGAAGAGAACCGCGAAAGGGAGTCTGGAGGCTGAGCCGCGGCCGAGGAGGTCTCACCGATCCCGGCGTGATTCCAGCCAGGCCCGGTACCCTATACCGAACTCGACAGGGTGGCTGTATCCGGGACCCTGGAACCCTGGGCGGGGAGCCTAGGGGCGAGAGGGGCCCCATGGAGCTCGGGCAGACTAGAAGTACCCTCGTCTGCCCGCTGGAGGGCGCCCTTCCCGGAGCGGAGGGGACCCCCCAAGCGACCAAGTGCAAGCCGAGTTTGGAGCTCGAAACCCGGCCACACTTGGTAGTTGGTCCCGGTGAGGAACATGCCCATGGAAGTAAGAGCTCAGCGGGAGCAGCCACTCAGGCTACCCGGCAATGTGTCACTGTCCCCCGGCCAAGACTTGGCGGCAAGTCCCGGGGAGGAATAGTGCCCATGGAAGTAGCTCAGCGGGAGCAGCTGCTGAGGCTACCCGGGAATGTGTCACTGTCCCTGGGCCACACTTGGTCGTTGGTTCCTGATGAGGAACATGCCCATGGAAGTAAGAGTTCAGCGGGAGAAGCCGCTCAAGCTACCCGGAATGTGTCACTGTCCCCGGCCAGACTTGGCGGCAGGTCCCGGGGAGGAACAGTGCCCATGGAAGTCGGAGCTCCAACCTCCAAGTTGACCTCAGCGGGAGCACTTGCTGAGGCTACCCGGGCATGGGCGACTGTTCCCCGGCCACACTTGGTCGGAGGTCCCGGTGTGGAACATGCCCATGGAAGTTGAAGGGAAGAGAACCGCGAAAGGGAGTTTGGAGGCTGAGCCGCGGCCGAGGAGGTCTCACCGATCCCGGCGTGATTCCAGCCAGGCCCGGTACCCTATACCGAACTCGACAGGGTGGCTGTATCCGGGACCCTGGAACCCTGGGCGGGGAGCCTAGGGGCGAGAGGGGCCCCATGGAGCTCGGGCAGACTAGAAGTACCCTCGTCTGCCCGCTGGAGGGCGCCCTTCCGGAGCGGAGGGGACCCCCCAAGCGACCAAGTGCAAGCCGAGTTTGGAGCTCGAAACCCGGCCACACTTGGTAGTATGTCCCGGTGAGGAACATGCCCATGGAAGTGAGAGCTCAGCGGGAGCAGCCACTCAGGCTACCCGGGAATGTGTCACTGTCCCCCGGCCAAGACTTGGCGGCAAGTCCCGGGGAGGAATAGTGCCCATGGAAGTAGCTCAGCGGGAGCAGCCACTCAGGCTACCCGGGAATGTGTCACTGTCCCCCGGCCAAGACTTGGCGGCAAGTCCCGGGGAGGAATAGTGCCCATGGAAGTAGCTCAGCGGGAGCAGCCACTCAGGCTACCCGGGAATGTGTCACTGTCCCTCGGCCACACTTGGTCGTAGGTCCCGGTGAGGAACATGCCCATGGAAGTCGGAGCTCCAACCTCCAACCGGGTGAAGCCTCCGAGAGCTAGCCGGGAATAGGGCGCCAATCCCGGCTACCGCCCTCCAGGCTTGCCCCGGTCGAAAGACCTACGTCCTCGCACCAGCACAAGCGCAAAAATTTTCTAAGTGTGGGAGAACCGAGGACCCGCCCGGTGGCACTCTGCCTCTCGCTGCCGCCCTCCTGGAAGCGTCCTCGGTCACTGTGTGTGCGGCAGATATCAGAGCTCCGGAAAGGTGAAAAAGAACCGGTAAGAGGGCGAATCCGGCAGCTCCCTGCCGGGCGAGGACCACCGCGAGCGGCGGGGACGTCAGACGGGAGACGCGCGGCGGACCTTCCGTCGGAGTGCCTGGGATTTTGACCTCGGAGAAGTTCGAAAAAATTATGCGGTCGGAGCTGTCTGCCCCGGCCGGGGAAGGCTCACCGCCGGCGGCTGCCAACCCCTGGCTTGCCCGCTGGATGCCCTTTCGGAGGCTGCTGAAAAAGAACTGTCAGGCGGGCACCTCTCGGAAGAACCGCAGACCAAAACGACCGGTAAAAATTTTGGGCGATCCGACACGTAGTGCACCTTCGGCGGCAGAGAAAAGCAGCAAAAATACCGGTCAGAGAAGGGGAGTTTTGGTCGACTCTGCCAGGTTTTTGCACTAAGTCAGATCCGTAATGCCAGCGGGACTGAGTCGCTTTTGCGTGCCGTGGTCCTGGAGGCCTGCTCGGACAGAGCGGTCCTTCGGGTCCCGCGGGAAGGGGCATTTCATGTTCCTCTGCGGGAGGTGATCCATTTTCTGCGGGAAATGGCGAGCCCCTTCGGCTACAAGAGTGTGTAGGTCCCGCTCAACAGTCTACGTCCTTAACCATCGGGGACTTTGTAGATTTTGCCCAAAATCGCTCTCCGCAGAACAGAGCGTGAGGTCTCCGCGGCGGAGGCCGGAAAAGGTGCGAGGTGAGCGGCATGGTATGACTGGGCTCGTGCCGCTCACTGCTACCCGGAGCGTGGCGCCCTCCGGGTAAAAGGCTAGCCGGGGCGAGTAGGTGGGATGACGGGCGCATAAGCAACGCCGTCCCCGCCGTACAAGGTGCCGGTGGCCTGGCGAACCACCGGCGTAAGGCTAGCCAGGGCGGACCGCGGGGCAGAGGGCGCATAAGCCACGCTCTCTCTCCATCCCACCAGCACAAGCGAATATTTTCAAAGTGTGGGAGAACCGGCTTCCCGACCGGTGGCACTCTGCCTCTCGCTGCCGCCCTCCTGGAAGCGTCCTCGGTCACTCGGAGTACGGCAGATTTAAGAGCTCCGGAATGGTGAAAAAGAACCGGAGAGAGGGCGACTCCGGCTTCTCTCTGCCGGGCGAGGACCACCGCAGGCGGCGGGGACGTCTGACAGGAGACGGCGCTGCGGGCAGGCTTTAAAAGTGCATGGGTTTTGGCCTCGGCAAAAGTCGAAAAAATTATGCGGTCGGAGCTGTCTGCCCCGGCCGGGGAAGGCTCACCGCCGGCGGCTGCCAACCCCTGGCTTGCCCGCTGGATGCCCTTTCGGAGGCTTCTGAAAAAGAACTGTCAGGCGGGCACCTCTCGGAAGAACCGCAGACCAAAACGACCGGTAAAAATTTTGGGCGATCCGACCCGTAGTGCACCTTCGGCGGCAGAGAAAAGCAACAAAAATACCGGTCAGAGAAGGGGAGTTTTGGTCGACTCTGCCAGGTTTTTGCACTAAGTCAGATCCGTAATGCCAGCGGGACTGAGTCGCTTTTGCGTGCCGTGGTCCTGGAGGCCTGCTCGGACAGAGCGGTCCTGCGGGTCCCGCGGGAAGGGGCATTTCATGTTCCTCTGCGGGAGGTGATCCATTTTCTGCGGGAAATGGCGAGCCCCTTCGGCTACAAGAGTGTGTAGGTCCCGCTGAACAGTCTACGTCCTTAACCATCGGGGGACTTTGTAGATTTTGCCCAAAATCGCTCTCCGCAGAACAGAGCGTGAGGTCTCCGCGGCGGAGGCCGGAAAAGGTGCGAGGTGAGCGGCATGGTATGACTGGGCTCGTGCCGCTCACTGCTACCCGGAGCGTGGCGCCCTCCGGGTAAAAGGCTAGCCGGGGCGAGTAGGTGGGATGACGGGCGCATAAGCAACGCCGTCCCCGCCGTACAAGGTGCCGGTGGCCTGGCGAACCACCGGCGTAAGGCTAGCCAAGGGCGTACCGCGGGGCAGAGGGCGCATAAGCCACGCTCTCTCTCCATCCCACCAGCACAAGCGAAAAATTTTCAAAGTGTGGGAGAACCGGCTTCCCGACCGGTTGCACTCTGCCTCTCGCTGCCGCCCTCCTGGAAGCGTCCTCGGTCACTCGGAGTATGGCAGATTTAAGAGCTCCGGAATGGTGAAAAAGAACCGGAGAGAGGGCGACTCCGGCTTCTCTCTGCCGGGCGAGGACCACCGCAGGCGGCGGGGACGTCTGACAGGAGACGGCGCTGCGGGCAGGCTTTAAAAGTGCATGGGGTTTTGGCCTCGGCGAAAGTCGAAAAAATTATGCGGTCGGAGCTGTCTGCCCCGGCCGGGGAAGGCTCACCGCCGGCGGCTGCCAACCCCTGGCTTGCCCGCTGGATGGCCTTTCGGAGGCTGCTGAAAAAGAACTGTCAGGCGGGCACCTCTCGGAAGAACCGCAGACCAAAACGACCGGTAAAATTTTGGGCGATCCGACCCGTAGTGCACCTTCGGCGGCAGAGAAAAGCAACAAAAATACCGGTCAGAGAAGGGGAGTTTTGGTCGACTCTGCCAGGTTTTTGCACTAAGTCAGATCCGTAATGCCAGCGGGACTGAGTCGCTCTTGCGTGCCGTGGTCCTGGAAGCCTGCTCGGACAGAGTGGTCCTTCGGGTCCCGCGGGAAGGGGCATTTCATGTTCCTCTGCGGGAGGTGGTCCATTTTCTGCGGGAAATGGCGAGCCCCTTCGGCTGCAAGAGTGTGTAGGTCCCGCTCAACAGTCTACGTCCTTAACCATCGGGGACTTTGTAGATTTTGGTCAAGATCGCCCCCCGCATGTCCTAGCGGGAGGTCTCCGCGGCGGAGGCCGGAAAAGGTGCGAGGTGAGCGGCATGGTATGACTGGGCTCGTGCCGCTCACTGCTACCCGGAGCGTGGCGCCCTCCGGGTAAAAGGCTAGCCGGGGCGAGTAGGTGGGATGACGGGCGCATAAGCAACGCCGTCCCCGCCGTACAAGGTGCCGGTGGCCTGGCGAACCACCGGCGTAAGGCTAGCCAAGGGCGTACCGCGGGGCAGAGGGCGCATAAGCCACGCTCTCTCTCCATCCCACCAGCACAAGCGAAAAATTTTCAAAGTGTGGGAGAACCGGCTTCCCGACCAGTTGCACTCTGCCTCTCGCTGCCGCCCTCCTGGAAGCGTCCTCGGTCACTCGGAGTATGGCAGATTTAAGAGCTCCGGAATGGTGAAAAAGAACCGGAGAGAGGGCGACTCCGGCTTCTCTCTGCCGGGCGAGGACCACCGCAGGCGGCGGGGACGTCTGACAGGAGACGGCGCTGCGGGCAGGCTTTAAAAAGTGCAAGGGGTTTTGGCCTCGGCGAAAGTCGAAAAAATTATGCGGTCGGAGCTGTCTGCCCCGGCCGGGGAAGGCTCACCGCCGGCGGCTGCCAACCCCTGGCTTGCCCGCTGGATGGCCTTTCGGAGGCTGCTGAAAAAGAACTGTCAGGCGGGCACCTCTCGGAAGAACCGCAGACCAAAACGACCGGTAAAAATTTTGGGCGATCCGACCCGTAGTGCACCTTCGGCGGCAGAGAAAAGCAACAAAAATACCGGTCAGAGAAGGGGAGTTTTGGTCGACTCTGCCAGGTTTTTGCACTAAGTCAGATCCGTAATGCCAGCGGGACTGAGTCGCTCTTGCGTGCCGTGGTCCTGGAAGCCTGCTCGGACAGAGTGGTCCTTCGGGTCCCGCGGGAAGGGGCATTTCATGTTCCTCTGCGGGAGGTGGTCCATTTTCTGCGGGAAATGGCGAGCCCCTTCGGCTGCAAGAGTGTGTAGGTCCCGCTCAACAGTCTACGTCCTTAACCATCGGGGACTTTGTAGATTTTGGTCAAGATCGCCCCCCGCATGTCCTAGCGGGAGGTCTCCGCGGCGGAGGCCGGAAAAGGTGCGAGGTGAGCGGCATGGTATGACTGGGCTCGTGCCGCTCACTGCTACCCGGAGCGTGGCGCCCTCCGGGTAAAAGGCTAGCCGGGGCGAGTAGGTGGGTTGACGGGCGCATAAGCCACGCCGTCCCCGCCGTACAAGGTGCCGGTGGCCTGGCGAACCACCGGCGTAAGGCTAGCCAAGGGCGTACCGCGGGCAGAGGGCGCATAAGCCACGCTCTCTCTCCATCCCACCAGCACAAGCGAAAAATTTTCAAAGTGTGGGAGAACCGGCTTCCCGACCGGTGGCACTCTGCCTCTCGCTGCCGTCCTCCTGGAAGCGTCCTCGGTCACTCGAGTACGGCAGATTTCAGACCTCCGGAATGGTGAAAAAGAACCGGAGAGAGGGCGACTCCGGCTTCTCTCTGCCGGGCGAGGACCACCGCAGGCGGCGGGGACGTCTGACAGGAGACGGCGCTGCGGGCAGGCTTTAAAAGTGCATGGGGTTTTGGCCTCGGCAAAAGTCGAAAAAATTATGCGGTCGGAGCTGTCTGCCCCGGCCGGGGAAGGCTCACCGCCGGCGGCTGCCAACTCATGGCTTGCCCGCTGGATGGCCTTTCGGAGGCTTCTGAAAAAGAACTGTCAGGCGGGCACCTCTCGGAAGAACCGCAGACCAAAACGACCGGTAAAAATTTGGGCGATCCGACCCGTAGTGCACCTTCGGCGGCAGAGAAAAGCAACAAAAATACCGGTCAGAGAAGGGGAGTTTTGGTCGACTCTGCCAGGTTTTTGCACTAAGTCAGATCCGTAATGCCAGCGGGACTGAGTCGCTTTTGCGTGCCGTGGTCCTGGAGGCCTGCTCGGACAGGGCGGTCCTTTCGGGTCCCGCGGGAAGGGGCATTTCATGTTCCTCTGCGGGAGGTGGTCCATTTTCTGCGGGAAATGGCGAGCCCCTTCGGCTGCAAGAGTGTGTAGGTCCCGCTCAACAGTCTACGTCCTTAACCATCGGGGACTTTGTAGATTTTGGTCAAGATCGCCCCCCGCATGTCCTAGCGGGAGGTCTCCGCGGCGGAGGCCGAAAAGGTGCGAGGTGAGCGGCATGGTATGACTGGGCTCGTGCCGCTCACTGCTACCCGGAGCGTGGCGCCCTCCGGGTAAAAGGCTAGCCGGGGCGAGCAGGTGGGTTGACGGGCGCATAAGCCACGCCGTCCCCGCCGTACAAGGTGCCGGTGGCCTGGCGAACCACCGGCGTAAGGCTAGACAGGGCGGACCGCGGGGCAGAGGGCGCATAAGCCACGCCGTCCCCGCTGTACAAGGTGCCGGTGGCCTGGCGAACCACCGGCGTAAGGCTAGCCAAGGGCGTACCGCGGGGCAGAGGGCGCATAAGCCACGCTCTCTCTCCATCCCACCAGAACAAGCGAAAAATTTTCAAAGTGTGGGAGAACCGGGGACCCGACCGGTGGCACTCTGCCTCTCGCTGCCGCCCTCCTGGAAGCGTCCTCGGTCACTCGGTGTCCGGCAGATTTCAGAGCTCCGGAATGGTGAAAAAGAACCGGTGAGAGGGCGAAACCGGCTTCTCTCTGCCGGGCGAGGACCACCGCAGGCGGCAAGGGACGTCTGCCAGGAGACGGCGCTGCGGGCAGGCTTTAAAAGTGCATGGGGTTTTGGCCTCGGCGAAAGTCGAAAAAAATTTGCGGTCGGAGCTGTCTGCCCCGGCCGGGGAAGGCTCACCGCCGGCGGCTGCCAACCCCTGCTTGCCCGCTGGATGCCCTTTCGGAGGCTGCTGAAAAAGAACTGTCAGGCGGGCACCTCTCGGAAGAACCGCAGACCAAAACGACCGGTAAAAATTTTGGGCGATCCGACCCTCAGTGCACCTTCGGCGGCAGAGAAAAGCAACAAAAACACCGGTCAAAGAAGGGAGGTTTTGGTCGACTCTGCCTGGTTTTTGCACAAAGTCAGATCCGTAATGCCAGCGGGACTGAGTCGCTTTTGCGTGCCGTGGTCCTGGAGGCCTGCTCGGACAGAGCGGTCCTTCGGGTCCCGCGGGAAGGGGCATTTCATGTTCCTCTGCGGGAGGTGGTCCATTTTCTGCGGGAAATGGCGAGCCCCATCGGCTACAAGAGTGTGTAGGTCCCGCTCAACAGTCTACGTCCTTAACCATCGGGGACTTTGTAGATTTTGGCAGAAATCGCCCCCCGCAGGTCCTAGCGGGAGGTCTCCGCGGCGGAGGCCGGAGAGGGCGCGAGGTGAGCGGCATGGTATGACTGGGTTCGTGCCGCTCACTGGTACCCGGAGCGTGGCGCCCTCCGGGTAAAAGGCTAGCCGGGGCGAGTAGGTGGGTTGACGGGCGCATAAGCCCACGCCGTCCCCGCCGTACAAGGTGCCGGTGGCCTGGCGAACCACCGGCGTAAGGCCAGCCAGGGCGGACCGCGGGGCAGAGGGCGCATAAGCCACGCTCTCTCTCCATCCCACCAGAACAAGCGAAAAATTTTCAAAGTGTGGGAGAACCGGCGACCCGACCGGTGGCACTCTGCCTCTCGCTGCCGCCTCCTGGAAGCGTCCTCGGTCACTCGGTGTCCGGCAGATTTCAGAGCTCCGGAATGGTGAAAAAGAACCGGAGAGGGGGCGACTCCGGCTTCTCTCTGCCGGGCGAGGACCACCGCAGGCGGCAAGGGACGTCTGACAGGAGACGGCGCTGCGGGCAGGCTTTAAAAGTGCATGGGGTTTTGGCCTCGGCGAAAGTCGAAAAAATTTTGCGGTCGGAGCCGTCTGCCCCGGCCGGGGAAGGCTCACCGCCGGCGGCTGCCAACCCCTGGCTTGCCCGCTGGATGGCCTTTCGGAGGCTGCTGAAAAAGAACTGTCAGGCGGGCACCTCTCGGAAGAACCGCAGACCAAACGACCGGTAAAAATTTTGGGCGATCCGACCCTCAGTGCACCTTCGGCGGCAGAGAAAAGCATCAAAAATACCGGTCAAAGAAGCGAGGTTTGGTCGACTCTGCCAGGTTTTTGCACAAAGTGTTGGCATCGTGCGGCGTCGCGCTTTGCCGTACCGTATCCCCAATGGAGCGGCGCCCGGCGGGGTAGGCTAGCCATGTGAGGTCGAGGGCGGGAGGACGGGACGTAAGCCAGGCCGTTCTCCACAAGAAATTCCGGACGCGGAGACCCCTTCTCCGCCCTACGGTCCCCAATGGGGTGGCGCCCGGCGGGTGAGGCTAGCCATGGGAGGAACGGGACGTAAGCCAGGCCGTTCTCCACAAGAAATTCCGTACGCGGAGACCCCTTCTCCGCCCTACGGTCCCCAATGGGGTGGCGCCCGGCGGGTGAGGCTAGCCATGTGAGGTCGAGGGCGGGAGGACGGGACGTAAGCCAGGCCGTTCTCCACAAGTAAATTCCGGACGCGGAGACCCCTTCTCCGCCCTACGGTCCCCAATGGGGTGGCGCCCGGCGGGTGAGGCTAGCCGTGTGAGGTCGAGGGCGGGAGACGGGACGTAAGCCAGGCCGTTCTCCACAAGTAAATTCCGGACGCGGAGACCCCTTCTCCGCCCTACGGTCCCCAATGGGGTGGCGCCCGGCGGGTGAGGCTAGCCATGTGAGGTCGAGGGCGGGAGGACGGGACGTAAGCCAGGCCGTTCTCCACAAGTAAATTCCGGACGCGGAGACCCCTTCTCCGCCCTACGGTCCCCAATGGGGTGGCTCCCGGCGGGTGAGGCTAGCCATGTGAGGTCGAGGGCGGGAGGACGGGACGCAAGCCAGGCCGTTCTCCACAAACTCCCAGCGGTAGAGTCTCGGCTCTCCGCTCTTTTGATCGATCTGACACAGCGCGATCCGGCGGGGCAGGGCACTTTGGCTCGGTCAGGGGTATTGGCCCCGGCCGGTTTATGGTAAAGCGTTCCTTAGCCTCAGTCTTGGTCGCGCATCAATCCCCCGCTCCCCGTGAGCGGCTGTGGTCCTCTGCCTAAGGTTGTGTAGCGCGGTGCCAGTGTGGTCCTCGCACGGCCCCGCTCCTGCCACAGCGGTAGGACTCTCTGCTTCGGCTGAGGTTTGCTACGAAGCGTATGGAACGGGCGTACTCCACCGTACCGTGGTGGGGGGCGGCGGCGGCGGCGGCAGCGTCCAGCGCGGAGCTCCGGCTCCCGCGGCAGCGCCTCGCCTAGTGTCCCTCGGGCAAGTCAATCGCCCCCCGCCCGGTCGGAGAGCGCAGACACACCTCTGTGTCCACGGTTTATTTCCGCAGCACGAAAAGGGACGGCTCCCGCCTGCTCCTCGCGGCGGCGACGAGGCTTAGACCCACCGTGGCGTATCCGCGGTAGGTATGCTCGTCGGTCGGAGGAGCGGTTGCGGTCGAGTGGTCCCCAGTGTACCCTGTTAGCGCTGCCCGCCTACGCCTGAAGAGCTGCGGACCGAGAAAAAGGTTCGCTCCGCTGCTGACGGCGAAGCGCGCGGCACGCCGCGGAAGAGGAGAGGGAGCGGTCGCCCCCGGGGCGGCTCCCCTCCGAGTCCGGCAGAAGCAGAGATTGTAGCGGAGGGGGGGGTTTCTAAATTCCCCGGGCGTGTTATCCCCAGCGGTAGCCTTTGAACTCTTCAACCGCAAGCACGATCGCACGTTCACAGCACCCGTCACTAGGAGCCGGGCCAGAGGCGGGCGGCAGACGAAACCGACATGAGCGCTTAAGGGTATTGCACCCCCGGCGCCCAGACCCTGGAAATTGAGTCTGCCCCCAAAGCCCACCCGCGTCCTCCTTGGCGCTCCCGGAGTACATGGTCGTAGATGGGCCATCGGTCGCTAATGCCAAACTGCGTCCCAGGGGTGCGTCCCCTCTGACCAACGGCAGACCCATCCCTCTCGCCAATCCGCGGATCCCCGCCAGGTCCCGAACAGGGCTCGTCCTTTAGCGTTTCAAATGCGCCCTCCCCGCCATACGAGGGGTTGAGGACCGTAGCCTTCCCTTACGAGAGGCACCAGGGGTGCGCCTGCTCGAGGGCCCGGCCGTGGGCGTAACGCTTGGGCCGCCCGGGGGAGTCGGTAGACCATGGGAGACCAACACTCGCACACGAACGTTGCCCGTGCTTTTGTGGAAGAGAGCTTCTTGCGAGGTTGTCGCTGCGGTGGCGCCCGGACAAACCCTATCCCTAAAACTTCTGGGGAATTGGCGTCTAAGCCTGCACCCTGCACGGTATCCCTGCACCCACGAAGGGGGCCGTGGAAGGCTTGGGGTCGCGCCGGCGAAACCGACCGGATGCCCGGGGTACTGAACCCCCGGGGTCCCACCCTGGAAATTGAGCCGTCCGACCCCGCCACGTCTTCCTAGTGCTCTCCTTGGCTCCCCCGCCTGTGGGCATCGTTAGGGGCTGCGGTCATCAGCGCCGGCTAAGCTTCGGCAACACGGCCGACCCACCCCTTCGGCGCCTGGGGGTGCCTGGTCCCAGTCCGGGCCGTTCCGTAGGGGCGGCTATCCCTTACATGAGGGACTCGGTGCGTCCGCTCGGGCTGCGGGGCTCCGGCTCCGACAGCCGGGGAGCTGGTTTTGACCGCGGGCCTCCACGGGAACCGGCAGGGACCGGACTAGGCGTCAAGCCGAAAATAACCCCGGCACCCTCTGCTTCCAAAGCGAGGGGACCTTTGGCCGAGCGGGGGCACCGGAAGCCGAACCGACCCCAACCCCTCTTCCTACCCCAGGGCTGGGCTGACCAATCCCCTGATCGGGTCTAAAATGGAAGAAGGGGATTCGAGGGAAGGGGCTGGCGGAAGGCAGTTGCCCGACGGAGTAGGCGAAGGCCAGGCCGTTTCCGAGTCCCGAGCAGAGGAGGGCGAACTCGGCTCTTCATCGACCGACGGCGAGGCGAGGGCGGTGGCTGCCGCGGGGAAGACTCCATTGCTCGTCAGCGCGCTAGGAGCGGGGCCGACTGGCTGCTCGGGGTATGGCATCCCCGGGGGCCCACCCTGGAAATCTTCGCTCCTCAGCCGCTGCAGGTTATAAGGTCCCGCCGCGCGTAAGCGCTCAACTCTCCGACCCACGGATGTCGAGCCCATGGTGAGCCGGCCGTTTCGTACGGGGAAAAGGGGTCCTCTGGCCCCACATCGATCGAGGGGGTTTAGATCCGCGGAGGCACGCACCGCGAGGCGAATCGCTGCTTTTCCCCAAGAGGTTAACCTTCAAACCACCGAGTAGGTTCGGGGCAGGGCCGACAGTCTGCACTGGGGTATTGCATCCCTGGTGGGGCGACCCTGGAAATCTCTGCCCCTTTCCACTCTTTCGGTTGGGCCTCTCGTCGGGGCGAGCGTAAGTCGGCAAGCAGACGTGGGAAGAGGCTTCTTACCGGTGACACTCCCTTCGTGAGAGAGGCAGGTACTCGCCCCGGACCCCGGTCCAAATCTGCGCGGGCCGGACGGCCTCGGCCCTAGCCGAAGGCCGCTCCCGCGAAGCCAGGGAGCCGAAAAAATAACCCCGACACCCTCCGCGACCTCGCGTGCTTCCAAAGCGAGGGGAACCTTTGGCCGAGCGGGGCACCCGAAGCCGAACCGACCCCAACCCCTCTTCTTACCCCAGGGCTGGGCTGACCAATCCCCTGATCGGGTCTAAAATGGAAGAAGGGGATTCGAGGGAAGGGGCTGGCGGAAGGCAGTTGCCCGACGGAGTAGGCGAAGGCCAGGCCGTTTCCAAATCCCGAGCCAGAGGAGGGCGAACGACGTTCTTCATCGACCGACGGCGAGGCTAGGGCGAGGGCGGTGGCTGCCGCGGGGAAGACTCCATTGCTTGCCAGCGTGCTAGGAGCGGGGCCGACAGGCTGCTCGGGGTATGGCATCCCCGGGGGCCCACCCTGGAAATCTTCGCTCCTCAGCCGCTGCAGGTTATAAGGTCCCGCCGCGCGTAAGCGCTCAACTCCCCGACCCACGGACGTCGAGCCCATGGTGAGCTGACAGTTTCGTACGGGGAAAAGGGGTCCTCTGGCCCCACATCGATCGAGGGGGTTTAGATCCGCGGAGGCACGCACCGCGAGGCGAATCGCTGCTTTTCCCCAAGAGGTTAACCTTCAAACCACCGAGTAGGTTCGGGGCAGGGCCGACTGTCTGCACTGGGGTATTGCATCCCTGGTGGGGCGACCCTGGAAATCTCTGCCCCTTTCCACTCTTTCGGTTGGGCCTCTCGTCGGGGCGAGCGTAAGTCGGCAAGCAGACGTGGGAAGAGGCTTCTTACCGGTGACACTCCCTTCGTGAGAGAGGCAGGTACTCGCCCCGCACCCCGGTCCAAATCTGCTCGGTCCGGCCGTCGTCGGCCCTAGCCGAAGGCCGCTCCCGCGAAGCCAGGCGATCCGAACCGAGGATCCGCGCGAGCCTTCTCCAAGCCCTCTGCCGGGCGCTGGTGTTGAAAGCGTAGCGGACCCTGTTCGCCGGAGCGATAGGAGCGGAGCACCGGT
>NW_027285518.1:0-12500 GCF_040894005.1 Engystomops pustulosus | reverse complement strand
CCGTTGGTCACGGGGGTTCAGCCAAGCACGCGCCGCCGGCCCCGCAGAGCTGGTTCTCGCCTGGAGTGCGAGCCTTGCCCCGTGCATGGACTTCCGAAGTGATGACGTCAGCGGGAGCAGCCGCTCGGCCGTATCCGGCGGCATGTCACTGTTCCCCGGCCAGACTTGGCGGCAAGTCCCGGGGACGAACAAGCCCATGGAAGTAGGGGCTCAGCGGGAGCAGCCAGTTGGCCTATCCGGCCACATGTCACTGTCCCCCGGCCAGACTTGGCGGCAAGTCCCGGGGAGGAACAAGCCCATGGAAGTAGGAGCTCCGACTTCCAAAGTGATGACGTCAGCGGGAGCAGCCGCTCGGCCGTATCCGGCGGCATGTCACTGTTCCCCGGCCAGACTTGGCGGCAAGTCCCGGGGACGAACAAGCCCATGGAAGTAGGGGCTCAGCGGGAGCAGCCAGTTGGCCTATCCGGCCACATGTCACTGTCCCCCGGCCAGACTTGGCGGCAAGTCCCGGGGAGGAACAAGCCCATGGAAGTAGGAGCTCCGACTTCCAAAGTGATGACGTCAGCGGGAGCAGCCGCTCGGCCGTATCCGGCGGCATGTCACTGTTCCCCGGCCAGACTTGGCGGCAAGTCCCGGGGACGAACAAGCCCATGGAAGTAGGGGCTCAGCGGGAGCAGCCAGTTGGCCTATCCGGCCACATGTCACTGTCCCCCGGCCAGACTTGGCGGCAAGTCCCGGGGAGGAACAAGCCCATGGAAGTAGGAGCTCCGACTTCCAAAGTGATGACGTCAGCGGGAGCAGCCGCTCGGCCGTATCCGGCGGCATGTCACTGTTCCCCGGCCAGACTTGGCGGCAAGTCCCGGGGACGAACAAGCCCATGGAAGTAGGGGCTCAGCGGGAGCAGCCAGTTGGCCTATCCGGCCACATGTCACTGTCCCCCGGCCAGACTTGGCGGCAAGTCCCGGGGAGGAACAAGCCCATGGAAGTAGGAGCTCCGACTTCCAAAGTGATGACGTCAGCGGGAGCAGCCGCTCGGCCGTATCCGGCGGCATGTCACTGTTCCCCGGCCAGACTTGGCGGCAAGTCCCGGGGACGAACAAGCCCATGGAAGTAGGGGCTCAGCGGGAGCAGCCAGTTGGCCTATCCGGCCACATGTCACTGTCCCCCGGCCAGACTTGGCGGCAAGTCCCGGGGAGGAACAAGCCCATGGAAGTAGGAGCTCCGACTTCCAAAGTGATGACGTCAGCGGGAGCAGCCGCTCGGCCGTATCCGGCGGCATGTCACTGTTCCCCGGCCAGACTTGGCGGCAAGTCCCGGGGACGAACAAGCCCATGGAAGTAGGGGCTCAGCGGGAGCAGCCAGTTGGCCTATCCGGCCACATGTCACTGTCCCCCGGCCAGACTTGGCGGCAAGTCCCGGGGAGGAACAAGCCCATGGAAGTAGGAGCTCCGACTTCCAAAGTGATGACGTCAGCGGGAGCAGCCGCTCGGCCGTATCCGGCGGCATGTCACTGTTCCCCGGCCAGACTTGGCGGCAAGTCCCGGGGACGAACAAGCCCATGGAAGTAGGGGCTCAGCGGGAGCAGCCAGTTGGCCTATCCGGCCACATGTCACTGTCCCCCGGCCAGACTTGGCGGCAAGTCCCGGGGAGGAACAAGCCCATGGAAGTAGGAGCTCCTACTTCCAAAGCGATGACGTCAGCGGGAGCAGCCGCTCGGCCGTATCCGGCGGCATGTCACTGTTCCCCGGCCAGACTTGGCGGCAAGTCCCGGGGGACGAACAAGCCCATGGAAGTAGGGGCTCAGCGGGAGCAGCCAGTTGGCCTATCCGGCCACATGTCACTGTCCCCCGGCCAGACTTGGCGGCAAGTCCCGGGGAGGAACAAGCCCATGGAAGTAGGAGCTCCTACTTCCAAAGCGATGACGTCAGCGGGAGAAGCCGCTCGGCCTATCCGGCCACATGTCACCGTCCCCCGGCCACACTTGGCTATAGGTCCCGGGGAGGAATAATGCCCATGGAAGTAGGAGCTCCTACTTCCAAAGGGGCAAGTCAGCGGGAGCAGCCACTTGGCCTATTCGGCCAAGTTTCACTGTTCCCCGGCCAACTTGGCTGTAGGTCCCGGAGAGGAATAATGCCCATGGAAGTAAGAGCTCCTACCTCCAAAGGGGCAAGTCAGCGGGAGAAGCCACTTGGCCTATCCGGCCACATGTCACTGTCCCCCGGCCAAGCTTGGCTGTAGGTCCCGGGGAGGAATAATGCCCATGGAAGTAGGAGCTCCTACTTCCAAAGGGGCAAGTCAGCGGAAGAAGCCACTAGTTCTATCCGGCCAAGAGTCACTGTTCCCCGGCCTTACTTGGCAGTAGGTCCCGGGGAGGAATAATGCCCATGGAAGTAGGAGCTCCTACTTCCAAAGGGGCAAGTCAGCGGGAGAAGCCACTTGGCCTATCCGGCCAAGAGTCACTGTTCCCCGGCCACTCTTGGCAGTAGGTCCCGGGGAGGAATAATGCCCATGGAAGTAGGAGCTCCTACTTCCAAAGGGGCAAGTCAGCGGGAGAAGCCACTAGTTCTATCCGGCCAAGAGTCACTGTTCCCCGGCTACACTTGGCAGTAGGTCCCGGGGAGGAATAATGCCCATGGAAGTAGGAGCTACTACCTCCAAAGGGTGAAGACACTTGGCTCTAAGTCCCCGAGAGGTATACTGCCCATGGGAGTAAGAGCTCCTACTTCCAAAGGGGCAAGTCAGCGGGAGAAGCCACTTGGCCTACCCGGCCAAGAGTCACTGTTCCCCGGCCACACTTGGCAGTAGGTCCCGGGGAGGAATAATGCCCATGGAAGTAGGAGCTCCTACTTCCAAAGGGGCAAGTCAGCGGGAGAAGCCACTTGGCCTACCCGGCCAAGAGTCACTGTTCCCCGGCCACACTTGGCAGTAGGTCCCGGGGAGGAATAATGCCCATGGAAGTAGGAGCTCCTACTTCCAAAGGGGCAAGTCAGCGGGAGAAGCCACTTGGCCTATCCGGCCACATGTCACTGTCCCCCGGCCACACTTGGCTGTAGGTCCCGGGGTGGAATAATGCCCATGGAAGTAGGAGCTCCTACTTCCAAAGGGGCAAGTCAGCGGGAGCAGCCACTTGGCCTATCCGGCCAAGTGTCACTGTTCCCCGGCCACACTTGGCTGTAGGTCCCGGAGAGGAATAATGCCCATGGAAGTAAGAGCTCCTACCTCCAAAGGGTGAAGACACTTGGCTCTAAGTCCCCGAGAGGTATACTGCCCATGGAAGTGAGAGCTCCTACTTCCAAAGGGGCAAGTCAGCGGGAGAAGCCACTTGGCCTATCCGGCCAAGAGTCACTGTTCCCCGGCCACACTTGGCAGTAGGTCCCGGGGAGGAATAATGCCCATGGAAGTAAGAGCTCCTACTTCCATAGGGGCAAGTCAGCGGGAGAAGCCACTTGGCCTATCCGGCCAAGAGTCACTGTTCCCCGGCCACACTTGGCAGTAGGTCCCGGGGAGGAATAATGCCCATGGAAGTAGGAGCTCCTACTTCCAAAGGGGCAAGTCAGCGGGAGAAGCCACTTGGCCTATCCGGCCACATGTCACTGTCCCCCGGCCACTCTTGGCTGTAGGTCCCGGGGAGGAATAATGCCCATGGAAGTAGGAGCTCCTACTTCCAAAGGGGCAAGTCAGCGGGAGAAGCCACTTGGACTATCCGGCCAAGAGTCACTGTTCCCCGGCCACACTTGGCAGTATGTCCCGGGGAGGAATAATGCCCATGGAAGTGGGAGCTCCTACTTCCAAAGGGGCAAGTCGGCGGGAGAAGCCACTTGGCCTATCCGGCCAAGAGTCACTGTTCCCCGGCCACACTTGGCAGTAGGTCCCGGGGAGGAATAATGCCCATGGAAGTAAGAGCTCCTACTTCCAAAGGGGCAAGTCAGCGGGAGAAGCCACTTGGCCTATCCGGCCAAGAGTCACTGTTCCCCGGCCACACTTGGCAGTAGGTCCCGGGGAGGAATAATGCCCATGGAAGTAAGAGCTCCTACTTCAATAGGGGCAAGTCAGCGGGAGAAGCCACTTGGCCTATCCGGCCAAGAGTCACTGTTCCCCGGCCACACTTGGCAGTAGGTCCCGGGGAGGAATAATGCCCATGGAAGTAGGAGCTCCTACCTCCAAAGGGTGAAGACACTTGGCTCTAAGTCCCCGAGAGGTATAATGCCCATGGAAGTAAGAGCTCCTACTTCCAAAGGGGCAAGTCAGCGGGAGAAGCCACTTGGCCTATCCGGCCAAGAGTCACTGTTCCCCGGCCACACTTGGCTGTAGGTCCCGGGGAGGAATAATGCCCATGGAAGTAGGAGCTCCTACTTCCAAAGGGGCAAGTCAGCGGGAGAAGAGCCACTTGGCCTATCCGGCCAAGAGTCACTGTTCCCCGGCCACACTTGGCAGTAGGTCCCGGGGAGGAATAATGCCCATGGAAGTAGGAGCTACTACCTCCAAAGGGTGAAGACACTTGGCTCTAAGTCCCCGAGAGGTATACTGCCCATGGGAGTAAGAGCTCCTACTTCCAAAGGGGCAAGTCAGCGGGAGAAGCCACTTGGCCTATCCGGCCAAGAGTCACTGTTCCCCGGCCACACTTGGCAGTAGGTCCCGGAGAGGAATAATGCCCATGGAAGTAGGAGCTCCTACTTCCAAAGGGGCAAGTCAGCGGGAGAAGCCACTTGGCCTACCCGGCCAAGAGTCACTGTTCCCCGGCCACACTTGGCAGTAGGTCCCGGGGAGGAATAATGCCCATGGAAGTAGGAGCTCCTACTTCCAAAGGGGCAAGTCAGCGGGAGAAGCCACTTGGCCTATCCGGCCACATGTCACTGTCCCCCGTCCACACTTGGCTGTAGGTCCCGGGGTGGAATAATGCCCATGGAAGTAGGAGCTCCTACTTCAAAAGGGGCAAGTCAGCGGGAGCAGCCACTTGGCCTACCCGGCCAAGTGTCACTGTTCCCCGGCCACACTTGGCTGTAAGTCCCGGAGAGGAATAATGCCCATGGAAGTAAGAGCTCCTACCTCCAAAGGGCGAAGACACTTGGCTCTAAGTCCCCGAGAGGTATACTGCCCATGGAAGTGAGAGCTCCTACTTCCAAAGGGGCAAGTCAGCGGGAGAAGCCACTTGGCCTATCCGGCCAAGAGTCACTGTTCCCCGGCCACTCTTGGCTGTAGGTCCCGGGGAGGAATAATGCCCATGGAAGTAGGAGCTACTACCTTCAAAGGGGCAAGTCAGCGGGAGAAGCCACTTGGCTTATCCGGCCAAGAGTCACTGTTCCCCGGCCACAATTTGCAGTATGTCCCGGGGAGGAATAATGCCCATGGAAGTAGGAGCTACTACCTCCAAAGGGTGAAGACACTTGGCTCTAAGTCCCCGAGTGGTATACTGCCCATGGAAGTAAGAGCTCCTACTTCCATAGGGGCAAGTCAGCGGGAGAAGCCACTTGGCCTATCCGGCCAAGAGTCACTGTTCCCCGGCCACACTTGGCAGTAGGTCCCGGGGAGGAATAATGCCCATGGAAGTAGGAGCTCCTACTTCCAAAGGGGCAAGTCAGCGGGAGAAGCCACTTGGCCTATCCGGCCAAGAGTCACTGTTCCCCGGCCACTCTTGGCTGTAGGTCCCGGGGAGGAATAATGCCCATGGAAGTAGGAGCTACTACCTCCAAAGGGGCAAGTCAGCGGGAGAAGCCACTTGGCCTATCCGGCAAAGAGTCACTGTTCCCCGGCCACACTTGGCAGTATGTCCCGGGGAGGAATAATGCCCATGGAAGTAGGAGCTACTACCTCCAAAGGGGCAAGTCAGCGGGAGAAGCCACTTGGCCTATCCGGCAAAGAGTCACTGTTCCCCGGCCACACTTGGCTGTAGGTCGAGGGGAGGAATAATGCCCATGGAAGTAGGAGCTCCTACTTCCAAAGGGGCAAGTCAGCGGGAGAAGCCACTTGGCCTATCCGGCAAAGAGTCACTGTTCCCCGGCCACACTTGGCTGTAGGTCCCGGGGAGGAATAATGCCCATGGAAGTAGGAGCTCCTACTTCCAAAGGGGCAAGTCAGCGGGAGAAGCCACTTGGCCTATCCGGCCAAGAGTCACTGTTCCCCGGCCACACTTGGCAGGAGGTCCCGGGGAGGAATAATGCCCATGGAAGTAGGAGCTCCTACTTCCAAAGGGTCAAGTCAGCGGGAGAAGCCACTTCGCCTACCCGGCCAAGTGTCACTGTCCCCCGGCCACACTTGGCAGTAGGTCCCGGGGAGGAATAATGCCCATGGAAGTAGGAGCTCCTACTTCCAAAGGGGCAAGTCAGCGGGAGAAGCCACTTCGCCTACCCGGCCGAGTGTCACTGTCCCCCGGCCAGACTTGGCGGCAAGTCCCCGGGAGGAATAATGCCCATGGAAGTAGGAGCTCCTACTTCCAAAGGGGCAAGTCAGCGGGAGAAGCCACTTGGCCTATCCGGCCACATGTCACTGTCCCCCGGCCAGACTTGGCGGCAAGTCCCGGGGAGGAATAATGCCCATGGAAGTAGGAGCTCCTACTTCCAAAGGGTCAAGTCAGCGGGAGAAGCCACCTCGCCTACCCGGCCAAGTGTCACTGTCCCCCGGCCACTCTTGGCTGTAGGTCCCGGGGAGGAATAATGCCCATGGAAGTAGGAGCTCCTACTTCCAAAGGGGCAAGTCAGCGGGAGAAGCCACTTGGCCTATCCGGCCACATGTCACTGTCCCCCGGCCACACTTGGCAGTAGGTCCCGGGGAGGAATAATGCCCATGGAAGTAGGAGCTCCTACTTCCAAAGGGGCAAGTCAGCGGGAGAAGCCACTTGGCCTATCCGGCCAAGAGTCACTGTTCCCCGGCCACACTTGGCAGTAGGTCCCGGGGAGGAATAATGCCCATGGAAGTAGGAGCTACTACCTCCAAAGGGGCAAGTCAGCGGGAGAAGCCACTTGGCCTATCCGGCCAAGAGTCACTGTTCCCCGGCCACACTTGGCAGTAGGTCCCGGGGAGGAATAATGCCCATGGAAGTGGGAGCTCCTACTTCCAAAGGGGCAAGTCAGCGGGAGAAGCCACTTGGCCTATCCGGCCAAGAGTCACTGTTCCCCGGCCACACTTGGCAGTAGGTCCCGGGGAGGAATAATGCCCATGGAAGTAAGAGCTCCTACTTCCATAGGGGCAAGTCAGCGGGAGAAGCCACTTGGCCTATCCGGCCAAGAGTCACTGTTCCCCGGCCACACTTGGCAGTATGTCCCGGGGAGGAATAATGCACATGGAAGTAGGAGCTACTACCTCCAAAGGGTGAAGACACTTGGCTCTAAGTCCCCGAGAGGTATACTGCCCATGGAAGTAAGAGCTCCTACTTCCAAAGGGGCAAGTCAGCGGGAGAAGCCACTTGGCCTATCCGGCCAAGAGTCACTGTTCCCCGGCCACACTTGGCTGTAGGTCCCGGGGAGGAATAATGCCCATGGAAGTAGGAGCTCCTACTTCCAAAGGGGCAAGTCAGCGGGAGAAGCCACTTGGCCTATCCGGCAAAGAGTCACTGTTCCCCGGCCACACTTGGCTGTAGGTCCCGGGGAGGAATAATGCCCATGGAAGTAGGAGCTCCTACTTCCAAAAGGGCCAGTCAGCGGGAGAAGCCACTTGGCCTATCCGGCCAAGAGTCACTGTTCCCCGGCCACACTTGGCAGTAGGTCCCGGGGAGGAATAATGCCCATGGAAGTAGGAGCTCCTACTTCCAAAGGGGCAAGTCAGCGGGAGAAGCCACTTCGCCTACCCGGCCGAGTGTCACTGTCCCCCGGCCAGACTTGGCGGCAAGTCCCGGGGAGGAATAATGCCCATGGAAGTAGGAGCTCCTACTTCCAAAGGGGCAAGTCAGCGGGAGAAGCCACTTGGCCTATACGGCCACATGTCACTGTCCCCCGGCCACACTTGGCAGTAGGTCCCGGGGAGGAATAATGCCCATGGAAGTAGGAGCTCCTACTTCCAAAGGGGCAAGTCAGCGGGAGAAGCCACTTCGCCTACCCGGCCAAGTGTCACTGTCCCCCGGCCAGACTTGGCGGCAAGTCCCGGGGAGGAATAATGCCCATGGAAGTAGGAGCTCACTTGGCTCTAAGTCTTCGAGAGGTATAATGCCCATGGAAGTAAGAGCTCCAACTTCCAAAGGGGCAAGTCAGCGGGAGAAGCCACTTCGCCTACCCGGCCAAGTGTCACTGTCCCCCGGCCAGACTTGGCGGCAAGTCCCGGGGAGGAATAATGCCCATGGAAGTAGGAGCTCCTACTTCCAAAGGGGCAAGTCAGCGGGAGAAGCCACTTGGCCTATCCGGCCACATGTCACTGTCCCCCGGCCACACTTGGCAGTAGGTCCCGGGGAGGAATAATGCCCATGGAAGTAGGAGCTCCTACTTCCAAAGGGGCAAGTCAGCGGGAGAAGCCACTTCGCCTACCCGGCCAAGTGTCACTGTCCCCCGGCCAGACTTGGCGGCAAGTCCCGGGGAGGAATAATGCCCATGGAAGTAGGAGCTCCTACTTCCAAAGGGGCAAGTCAGCGGGAGAAGCCACTTGGCCTACCCGGCCAAGTGTCACTGTCCCCCGGCCACTCTTGGCTGTAGGTCCCGGGGAGGAATAATGCCCATGGAAGTAGGAGCTCCTACTTCCAAAGGGGCAAGTCAGCGGGAGAAGCCACTTGGCCTATCCGGCCACATGTCGCTGTCCCCCGGCCAGACTTGGCGGCAAGTCCCGGGGAGGAATAATGCCCATGGAAGTAGGAGCTCCTACTTCCAAAGGGGCAAGTCAGCGGGAGAAGCCACTTCGCCTACCCGGCCAAGTGTCACTGTCCCCCGGCCACTCTTGGCTGTAGGTCCCGGGGAGGAATAATGCCCATGGAAGTAGGAGCTCCTACTTCCAAAGGGGCAAGTCAGCGGGAGAAGCCACTTGGCCTATCCGGCCACATGTCACTGTCCCCCGGCCAGACTTGGCGGCAAGTCCCGGGGAGGAATAATGCCCATGGAAGTAGGAGCTCCTACTTCCAAAGGGGCAAGTCAGCGGGAGAAGCCACTTCGCCTACCCGGCCAATTGTCACTGTCCCCCGGCCAGACTTGGCGGCAAGTCCCGGGGAGGAATAATGCCCATGGAAGTAGGAGCTCACTTGGCTCTAAGTCTTCGAGAGGTATAATGCCCATGGAAGTAAGAGCTCCTACTTCCAAAGGGGCAAGTCAGCGGGAGAAGCCACTTCGCCTACCCGGCCAAGTGTCACTGTCCCCCGGCCAGACTTGGCGGCAAGTCCCGGGGAGGAATAATGCCCATGGAAGTAGGAGCTCCTACTTCCAAAGGGGCAAGTAAGCGGGAGAAGCCACTTCGCCTACCCGGCCAAGTGTCACTGTCCCCCGGCCAGACTTGGCGGCAAGTCCCGGGGAGGAATAATGCCCATGGAAGTAGGAGCTCCTACTTCCAAAGGGGCAAGTCAGCGGGAGAAGCCACTTCGCCTACCCGGCCAAGTGTCACTGTCCCCCGGCCAGACTTGGCGGCAAGTCCCGGGGAGGAATAATGCCCATGGAAGTAGGAGCTCCTACTTCCAAAGGGGCAAGTCAGCGGGAGAAGCCACTTCGCCTACCCGGCCAAGTGTCACTGTCCCCCGGCCAGACTTGGCGGCAAGTCCCGGGGAGGAATAATGCCCATGGAAGTAGGAGCTCCTACTTCCAAAGGGGCAAGTCAGCGGGAGAAGCCACTTCGCCTACCCGGCCAAGTGTCACTGTCCCCCGGCCAGACTTGGCGGCAAGTCCCGGGGAGGAATAATGCCCATGGAAGTAGGAGCTCACTTGGCTCTAAGTCTTCGAGAGGTATAATGCCCATGGAAGTAAGAGCTCCTACTTCCAAAGGGGCAAGTCAGCGGGAGAAGCCACTTCGCCTACCCGGCCAAGTGTCACTGTCCCCCGGCCAGACTTGGCGGCAAGTCCCGGGGAGGAATAATGCCCATGGAAGTAGGAGCTCCTACTTCCAAAGGGGCAAGTCAGCGGGAGAAGCCACTTCGCCTACCCGGCCAAGTGTCACTGTCCCCCGGCCAGACTTGGCGGCAAGTCCCGGGGAGGAATAATGCCCATGGAAGTAGGAGCTCCTACTTCCAAAGGGGCAAGTCAGCGGGAGAAGCCACTTGGCCTACCCGGCCAAGTGTCACTGTCCCCCGGCCAGACTTGGCGGCAAGTCCCGGGGAGGAATAATGCCCATGGAAGTAGGAGCTCACTTGGCTCTACGTCTTCGAGAGGTATAATGCCCATGGAAGTAAGAGCTCCTACTTCCAAAGGGGCAAGTCAGCGGGAGAAGCCACTTCGCCTACCCGGCCAAGTGTCACTGTCCCCCGGCCAGACTTGGCGGCAAGTCCCGGGGAGGAATAATGCCCATGGAAGTAGGAGCTCACTTGGCTCTAAGTCTTCGAGAGGTATAATGCCCATGGAAGTAAGAGCTCCTACTTCCAAAGGGGCAAGTCAGCGGGAGAAGCCACTTCGCCTACCCGGCCAAGTGTCACTGTCCCCCGGCCAGACTTGGCGGCAAGTCCCGGGGAGGAATAATGCCCATGGAAGTAGGAGCTCCTACTTCCAAAGGGGCAAGTCAGCGGGAGAAGCCACTTCGCCTACCCGGCCAAGTGTCACTGTCCCCCGGCCAGACTTGGCGGCAAGTCCCGGGGAGGAATAATGCCCATGGAAGTAGGAGCTCCTACTTCCAAAGGGGCAAGTCAGCGGGAGAAGCCACTTCGCCTACCCGGCCAAGTGTCACTGTCCCCCGGCCAGACTTGGCGGCAAGTCCCGGGGAGGAATAATGCCCCATGGAGCTCGGGCAGACTAGAAGTAACCTCGTCTGCCCGCTGGAGGGCGCCCTTCCCGGAGCGGAGGGGACCCCCTTGGCCACCAAGTGCAAGCCGAGTTTGGAGCTCGAAACCCGGCCACGCTTGGTCGTAGGTCCCGGTGAGGAACATGGCCATGGAAGTCGGAGCTCAAACCTCCAAACTGACCTCAGCCGGAGCACTTGCTGAGGCTGCCCGGGCATGGGTTACTGTTCCCCGGGCACACTTGGTCGTAGGTCCAAGTGTGGAACGTGTCCATGGAAGTTGAAGTGAAGAGAACCGCGAAAGGGAGTTTTTGCGCGAAGCCGCGGCCGAGGAGGGCTCACCGATCCCGGCGTGATTTCTGCCAGGCCCGGTACCCAAACCGAACTCCGCATGGTGGCTGGATCCGCGACCCTGGAACCCTGGGCCGGGAGCCTAGGGGCGAGAGGGGCCCCATGGAGCTCGGGCAGACTAGAAGTACCCTCGTCTGCCCGCTGGAGGGCGCCCTTCCCGGAGCGGAGGGGACCCCCCAAGCGACCAAGTGCAAGCCGAGTTTGGAGCTCGAAACCCGGCCACACTTGGTAGTATGTCCCGGTGAGGAACATGCCCATGGAAGTAAGAGCTCAGCGGGAGCAGCCACTCAGGCTACACGGGAATGTGTCACTGTCCCCCGGCCAAGACTTGGCGGCAAGTCCCGGGGAGGAATAGTTCCCATGGAAGTAGCTCAGCGGGAGCAGCCACTCAGGCTACCCGGGAATGTGTCACTGTCCCCCGGCCAAGACTTGGCGGCAAGTCCCGGGGAGGAATAGTTCCCATGGAAGTAGCTCAGCGGGAGCAGCCACTCAGGCTACCCGGGAATGTGTCACTGTCCCCCGGCCAGACTTGGCGGCAGGTCCCGGGGAGGAATAGTGCTCATGGAAGTAGCTCAGCGGGAGCAGCTGCTGAGGCTACCCGGGAATGTGTCACTGTCCCTCGGCCACACTTGGTCGTTGATTCCTGATGAGGAACATGCCCATGGAACTAAAGAGTTCAGCGGGAGCAGCCGCTCAGGCTACCCGGGAATGTGTCACTGTCCCCCGGCCAGACTTGGCGGCAGGTCCCGGGGAGGAATAGTGCCCATGGAAGTCGGAGCTCCAACCTCCAAGTTGACCTCAGCGGGAGCAGCCGCTGAGGCTACCCGGGCCTGGGTGACTGTTCCCCGGCCACACTTGGTCGGAGGTCCCGGTGTGGAACATGCCCATGGAAGTTGAAGGGAAGAGAACCGCGAAAGGGAGTTTGGAGGCTGAGCCGCGGCCGAGGAGGTCTCACCGATCCCGGCGTGATTCCAGCCAGGCCCGGTACCCTATACCGAACTCGACAGGGTGGCTGTATCCGGGACCCTGGAACCCTGGGCGGGGAGCCTAGGGGCGAGAGGGGCCCCATGGAGCTCGGGCAGACTAGAAGTACCCTCGTCTGCCCGCTGGAGGGCGCCCTTCCCGGAGCGGAGGGGACCCCCCAAGCGACCAAGTGCAAGCCGAGTTTGGAGCTCGAAACCCGGCCACACTTGGTAGTATGTCCCGGTGAGGAACATGCCCATGGAAGTAAGAGCTCAGCGGGAGCAGCCACTCAGGCTACCCGGGAATGTGTCACTGTCCCCCGGCCAGACTTGGCGGCAGGTCCCGGGGAGGAATAGTGCCCA
>NW_027285517.1:0-44315 GCF_040894005.1 Engystomops pustulosus | reverse complement strand
ACACACCTCCACTCCTCCTCTGCTGTCTGTCGCTAGTCTTGACACACCAGGATTGTTATCAGATGCTGTGAACTAGAAGGGGACCCAGATTTTACCACTGGATGACTGGCTATATCATGATGACTCTATGTAATTTCTTTACACGGTCACCTTAAAATCTCTGGAGGAAAGCTATTGACGTGAACCTGTCAGGGCAATTTGGAATACTAAGCCACTGTCCCATAAGAAGTTGTAGGTGGGAAGTGTCCCACTAATTGTACTAATATACATAGATGTAATGTCCTAAGGTATATAGGGCCGGTTTATAGGGAGTATGTTCAGGGGTGTGTTCCTCTGGGCCCCCAACACTTTGACCATAGAGGGGCCCTGACCAGAATTGTCCTACAGTCAGCTCAAAACTGTTAGCTGTCTCTGGGAGTAATGCACAGTGCTGGTATAAGTGTGCCACATATGTGCTGCCCTGCAAGCTGTTACAGTGACTAACTGGTTCTGTCATTGAGAGTGAGCATGCCTAGCCATACTCAATTTCACTATGCATGCATCTTGCTTTTCAGGAGCTTATTTTCCCCGGGGGACCTAACACTGGTTGGCTACAATAGAGTATTATAATAGCCCAGGACCGAGAACCTCTAGGGACCCATGGCCAGCAAAACCAACAACCAACTTTAATACTGAGAAGAACCTTCACCAATGAAATCCTCTGACATCTGTTTCTGCTTGCAATACAAATGTACACAAGATCTATTTCAGGACCTTTTGAAGGTCCGCCACAGGTCCTGAAACCGCAGATTGAAAGCTGACAGAAGGCATGCATCTACCATTCCCCAAGAAGCTTGATTGTAGTATAATATGTAGGAAGTGAATTCCAGACCTGTAAGGCTATAATATTCATACAACCCAGGCCCCATGGCCATCTTAATCCGCTCCTGGTTGGCTGAACTGGTTGCCAGGTTTTCTCGGGGTGATCTGTGAGAGGAGGTGAGAAAACTCTCGCACGTGGGACCAGCGTGGCGACTAGGACTAGTAGTCAGTACTACTGCCACTGCCACTTCCACTGTGCCAGTTAGACTAGCAGCTAGAATAACATGTAAGGAGTAGAAAGTGTAGAATATTAATGAGAATTTAGAATAGTAATGTGTACCTATTCAGTGGGGGCCCTCATCAGATTTTGCACGCAGGAGCCTCCATCTACCATGTATATATGGAGAGAGGAGAGCACAAAAGAAAAAAAGAGGTATAACCCACTCAGGTGCTTTGGTAAGTACTATTCACATTGTCTGAGGGTTTTAACTCCTTATGAGCCCACTGTGACAAAATTGTGGGTCGCAGATCAGGTCTCAAGGATAGTCAGGGAATGCTGTATCAATACATTGCAATAATAATAATGTATTGAAGTGTATTGCATCTGCCAGGGGTGTCGACTATGTCAAAAGATCTGTGATCTTTTCATCTGTGCCCCGAATGTACTGTTGTCCAGGCGTATTTCCTACTCTCATCGCTATCTACGTCCTCAGGGTATAGATAGCGATGAGCACTATAGTGGTGAAGGAGCCTTCGGCTCAAGCAGCTCACTACATCGCCGGGAGCAGGAGACGCTGGGTGATGACGTCATCGCGCCTCAGTGCTGGAGTGAACGGAGAGAAGCCATGGGAGACACAGAGGTGAGTATCAGTGTGTACATTACAGGGGGCTTTGAGGGCAGTAAAGACAGTGTAAAGACATTGCAGAGGGGTGCTGTGGAGGACATTACAGAGTGCTTTGGAGACATTACTAGGGGCTATGAAGACTTTGGGGGTGGGGGCTGTGAACACTTTGGGGGGTCGTGGGGAACACAACAGAGGGCTTTGGAGACATTATTGGGGACTGTGAAGACATTGGGGTGAATGTAGGGGAGATTACAGGGGACGGCGAAGACATGGGGTATGTGGGGGACATTATAGGGGGCTGCCAAGACATGGGGAAGGGATGTAGGGGACATTGCAGGGGCCTTTGGGGACATTACTGGGAGCTGTAAATGGGCTGTGGGGAACATAACAAGGGGCTTTGGAGATATTACAGGGCGCTGCAAAGACATAGGAGGGGATGTGGGGGACATTACAGGGGGCTGCAAAGACATTTGAGGGGATGTGGGGGACATTACTGGGGGCTCTGAAGACATTGGGACGGCTGTGAGTAACATTAAAGAGGGCTTTGGGAACATTATTGAGGGGATGTGAAGACATTGGGGGGGGCTATTGGAGAGATTACTGGGGGCTTCTTAGTGGGGCTATCAGGACATTAGGGTGCTGGGAACATTACAGAGGGCTTTGGGAACATTACTGGGGGGCTGTGAAGACATTGGGAAGGCTGTTGGAGACATTACTGGGTGCTGTGGGGGACTTCTTAGTGACGCTTTGGGGGTCATTACAGGGGGCTGCAACGACATTGGGTGGCTGTGGGGGACTTTAAAGGGAGCTTTTGGAACATAACTAGGGGGCTTTGGGAACATTAATGGGGGCTGTGCTGACATGGGGCGGGTCATAATTGACATTACTTGGGGCTGTGGGGGACATCGGGGGCTGTGATGACATTGTGGGTTGTGGGGGACTTCTTAGTGGGACTAATGGGAACATTACAGGGGGCTCTGGGGAACATCTTATTGGGGGCTGTGAGGGACATTACTTAGTGTAGGTAGTAGGTGAGGGGATTCTTTATGTGGGCACAATTAGGCTCGGCATTATTTAGTTTAGGGCCACGTTAAGAGCTAATTAGTGGGGGGGCACAGTTATTAAGTGTAAATTGCATTCTTACTTGTTAGTTCAAGATCAGGGAACATTATTAGGTAGGTGGCACACTGAAGGGGTGAAATGTAAATTATGGGGACTTATACTATGGTGGGGGAGTAATTGTCAGCTTTATTATAACGTGTCCCCACTATGGGGACCATGTACTGTGTGTAAGCCAGAATGGATGTTTATAATATATACAGGGTTACGTACAAGTTAGGTTTTGTAGGTTGCTCTTAAGTTGAACTTGTATGTAGGTCGGAACTGTATATTTTATAATTGTATCTCCAGCCAGAATTTTTTTGGTCTCTGTGACAATTTGATTTAAAAAATGTTGGGTTGTCATAAGAACCAGGATTAACACTAAATCGTAATTGCAGACACCTGTGATAACTGTTACAGCTGATTATTGTAGCCTAAGGACAAAGTACAGTAAATTACCAACATCCAGAGGTCCGTTTGTAACTAGGGGTCGTCTGTAAGTCGGTTGTTAGGGGATCGCCTGTAGGGGACCGCCTGTATATAGGTTTTATGGATTTTTTAACATGTTATATTAGGAAGCACCTCCTGGCACTGGATGTAACAGGTAGGGATTTCTCCTGTGTTTTATGTAGCTATTTGTGTTGCGTATAGGTTATATGCAGGGGTGGGCATTACTGAAAGTGTTATACATATGCGTTGGGGCCCGTGCCCCGGATGTTTTACCACCCTAGCAACGCCCCTGGCATCTGCTATCAAGACAATGAAATATATATACAGTATCACAATTTTGTCTGGCTTGTTGGCTGTGTTTTTGCGACTTTTTAGGTGCAGGGCAGCCACCTGCACCTTTATCAGACACAATCCACTGTTGCTCAGCATTTTGGGCGCACATAACTGTCCTTCGACTTCTCAGGTGTGATCCACTGCCATTTTTCTTTCGAACAATTTGCACTTGCACCTAAAAAGAGGCACAGCAATGGAGTATGTGCACGTCGCTTCCTTGCACCTGAAAAGTCACAAAAAGGCAGTAAACCAGACAGGATAGTGATATATCCCCCAAATAATTTACAACTGGGGGACTATGAGGACAAACTAACTTTTCATTCATAATTTTTTTTACACATTCAAAACTCACTGTAGCAGGGTGCCGCCATCTTTGTTTAAATCTGACATCCACCCTGACTCCAGGAGGGGGACCGATGGGAGTTTAGTCCAATTTTAGTATTTTGTCGAGGACTGTAAATAGTTATTATAGGTGGATTATTTATATTTTTTATGGAGAGGGGGGTGTACATAGCAATAATAGGAGTCTGTATTTAGCTATTGATTATAGGTAGGCTGTATATAGTTGTTATAGGAATACTGTATGTAGTTAGTTATTATAGGGAGGCTGTATATAGTTATTATAGGGGGCTGTGCGTATGTAGTTATTAAAGGGGGACTGTATATAATTATTATAAGGGACTTTATATAGTTATTATAGGGGGACTGAATATAGTTATTATAGGGGGACTGTATATAGTTATAGGAGGCTGTATGTAGTTATTATAGGGAGGCTGTATATAATTATAGGGGGAGCTGTATACAGTGATTGCTGGGGTAGCTGTATACAGTGATTTCTGGGGGGCTGTATATAGTGATTGCTGGGGGGTTGTTTATAGTTATTGCTGGGGGCTGTATATAGTGATTACTGGGATCTGTATACAGTGATTGCTGGTGGAGCTGTATATAGGGATAGCTGGGGGAGCTGTATATAGTGATGTCTGGGTGCTGTATATAGTTATTGCTGGGGAGTGGTATATAGCAATTGCTGTTCCCTGTCTAAACTACATTTAATTGAGGCCCCCACCATATTTTGCGCCCAGGGGTCCCCACCAACCTTAATTCGGCCCTGGATATTGTCATATTCATACTGCCCCTCAGCATAAAGTTAGTGAAACTATTAAAACATTGGCAACATTGGGACATATTTATTAAAAGTGTCCTAAGGTTAGACAATGCAGAGTTAGTCTAGACAGTCTATTCAGCACCAGATTTATAAAAGTGTCTAATGCTCGTTGATAAATCTGTCCTAGTATAAGACTGTCTAGTCGTATTTTGCACTTCCTATAAGTTGACTAACTTTACGCCAGAAAGTTAGGACACAATTCTGTCGGGTCAGGCCCCTTCTACACTCGTGAGTGTGATGCGATGCAATGAACATGCCGAGTTCAGTCCCGGTTTGCAGCATTCGGGCTGGAAGATCCCGGAAGCCCGCGTTGAGAGTGTGATGCGAGTTCACTTTTTGGAACTGAATCGTACCGGGTGCTGTGGCTCTCTCCATTCCTTATGCTGATTATGGGACTCTGAGCACCGGATCCCCAGCTGCGAGCACCACTCAAATCGTAATTACC
This sequence comes from Engystomops pustulosus, assembly GCF_040894005.1. Lineage (NCBI taxonomy): Eukaryota > Metazoa > Chordata > Amphibia > Anura > Leptodactylidae > Engystomops > Engystomops pustulosus. The sequence continues at coordinate 39,175 of NW_027285517.1, read as the reverse complement.
TAGGATTGCTGTCTTTCCCTCTCCCCTTCGCGAGTTCATTGCATCACACTCACAAGTGTACAACGGGCCTTAGCATTATTTCTGGTGCATGCACATTTTTGCCACGAGGCCATGCCCCTTTTGTCAAACTAGTTGTGGCAGAGCCAGAAAACTAAAAACCGTTATAAATGTGTTGCAGACAGTTTTTTAGTGCAAACCACGACAGAATTCTGTCGTTAACAGATTAATATATCCACCACATTGTGTTTTATGAACCCCCACAAACATTTTTTAAAACAGTAAATTAAATGTAAATTAAATACTTCTACCAAAACATATAACTCACCCACAATATTAAGCCTCTAACTACATTCTCAGAAAAATATAAATTAACATCCTTTGAAGGAGGAGAGCAGAAAAAAGTCTGTGTCAGAATTGAGACATTCCTATTCCACCCATAAGCTGTCTTTGCAGGAAAGCACACTCTGTACATCACCCTGAATGCACCCATAAAGCAGGGAATGGGAGATTGCTCAGAGCAGCGCCAACATTTATGCCTGCTACAGCTTGTAACTCATGCTGTAGCTGCGCTGCACTGTCAACATGAAGTCTCATGGGACCTCTGTATACAAACAGAAGCTGGCAGTTAGAGGGTGGCGCTGCAGCTGAACAGGAGTACTGAGAGTTTCCACTTTTATTTGACTTTCTACAGCCTTCCCCACTCAATATGTAAATATGTAAATTTTTTGTAATCCCTTACAAGCCTCCCGCCTTCTTTTAATCAAGTTAATTTTATTAAAGATTTTTAATAAAAACATACAAGGAGATATGAGCATGTCCCCCTGGCCAATCACAGCCATGGCAAGGGGGCGTCAATTTGCTGGATTGGCTGGCACCCTTAGCCAACTAGCCATGGCTTTGATGTATAGGGTTGCACAGGATGCAACCAAACCTGAACCTGCAGGGAAACTTCTGGTCTCTACATACAAGTGAAACACACCTGCAACCCACTGACATACCTAGGACAGCAGCAGAAACAAAAAAAAAATGTTAAAAGCCTTACAAAATTATGCAATGGGCGACAAATGTACAGCAGGGAGTACAGGCCCCATGATTTTTCAAATTTGGACATTTGCCATATATCTTAAGTACCAATGCCAAACCTTACTTTCAAAAGCAACCTAAAGCCTGGCATTCCCACATCATATGTATCAAATACAGAAGTGATGGCAGAGCCCTACTTTATGCAACAAATGAGGAGCCGTAGCCCTCTCTACGAGTGGGAGGATGAGAGTGACATACTCGATACCTTAGGGGATATGTGCCTGCCTCGGGCCTGCGGCTCCTCTTTGAGCATTTTTTGGCAAAGACTTACTCCAATGAATCTAGAGTATTGACTGAACAACTTGATAAGGTCCATATCTGGTGGTATGGAAGTGAGAACATCATTTAGAAGTAGCATATTGTCCGCCTATAAAGCCGAAATGGAGAAAAGACCTGCTCAGGCTTACTAGCAGCTCTAACAGTCAATACAGACAGGAATGGAAACAAAGGGCACCCCTGCCTCATACCCCTCCCTAAGACAAAGGACTCAGTGAGTAGATGGACAACCACTTTAAGAGAATACATATCATCACTCATGAAGAACGTAGTGAGGCAGCCTCCAGGCTTGAGCATTTAAGGAATTGGAGGATTCAGAGACCTAAATTCACTAATTTACATACCCAGTTCCCATAGAGTTTAATGTAACAAATTTTACTCACCCATGGGAGGTGTAGCAAGAGTTTGTCTTCCAACAATTTGTGCTGGTCCAAGTCCATCAAGAAAATTGCTGAACTGGCTCTCTGCTCCTAATCGTGTTGTAGGGAAGATAAATCTGAAAATGGTATAAAAGAGATGTTCCTTTGAATATTACAGAAATAAAAGTCATAGGCCCAGAATTATCACAAGTGAGGCAAACTGCACTATGTGCATTCGCTAATGTGCAGAGTGCATCAGATTATTAAAGACCAGAGTCTTCAATAATCTGGCGCACCCTGAACATGCCTGAGCATGCGCCACAATCTGGAATTCCGACATAAATATGGCGGCCATTGTGGGTCAGCACCGGAATGCCCAGTGCCCGTTGTGTAACAACGGTCATAGTGTAGCCGTGACACAAAACTGGTTTAACGACTACATAAATACATGTGCAAGCAGTTTACACATGTATTTATGTGCCAAGTGCCCAAGAAAACTGGCGCAGCCTGAATCTGGGCTATGGAATGTTTGATAGTTTAGTAAAATGTATGTCCACATAGGGTCTACTTTTAAAGTAGAAAGGTCTACTTTAAACAAAAATACCAGCTTAGGAGGTTTTTTCTGGTGGATATATTTGTTTCCTGCTGGTTAACACCTCCATGCAACATATTTTTGCACCTTAACAACCCATTCAACAATACTAGACAGAGTCATTTGCGCCTATCGGAGGGCGATTAGAGCTGACTGTGTTATTACCATTCCTTCTATTTGAGACTAATCAATCCTAAAGTAAGAGAATTTTTCAGGGCAGTGCCATCATATCTGAGCCAACTACTACTCTGCACCTCCAGGATTTATTGCTGTTGGAGAGTGTAAGATGGTACACAAGCTCAGGGATCCTATGCCACCTGAATAAAAGTTCTTTAACTGCCTATTGTATCAACTCATATCTTTAAAAAACTGTGAGAAGTACCCAATATATGTTTAATCATATAGGTATCCCCATTTCCCCCAAAAGTAGGAATGCAGGTTTGTCCCCTATGGATGGGAGAATCAATGTATTGTATATTTTAGATGAAGAACTGGTTGGCACATTTTCAACATATTCTCAAGCCAAGTGGAATCCTGTTTCTCTATAAATGTACAGCTTAAGGTACTACATAGTTTTCGTAGGGACAATAAGGTAAAATCCGGCTCACCAATCAGACGTAGAACATCCAGCGCACGGTCATGAAGGGATCCCCCGTGGACCCGGGGCAGCAGCACAGAAAATGGAAGGAACCAGCGCTTCAGACGTTTGTAAACATAAAAACTTCTCTTGATCCTTTATTCATACCTCTTTAAAAACATAGATGATGGCAGACCGCACAACACAATGGCAACACAGGGCAAATTCCTACGCGTTTCGCTCAGCAGAGCTTAGTCATGGATGCATCCATGACTAAGCTCTGCTGAGCGAAACGCGTAGGAATTTGCCCTGTGTTGCCATTGTGTTGTGCGGTCTGCCATCATCTATGTTTTTAAAGAGGTATGAATAAAGGATCAAGAGAAGTTTTTATGTTTACAAACGTCTGAAGCGCTGGTTCCTTCCATTTTCTGTACATAGTTTTCGTATATGGGATTGATATAGGATATTAGTTATGTGCCCATAAAGGATAGTGTCATATTAACAATTTTACAACTAATAACAGGAATATATTAACACAGCTCTCTTCTTGATCTAGTTGACCACTATTCCTGTTGAATGTTCTATATATTTCTAACATCAATGTTAAAGAGGACCTGTCTGTGCTCCTGACATGTCTGTTTTAGTATGTATGTAACCCCTGCTAAGAGGACCACAGCCTGATCCCCAGGAGGTCTCCACATCCTCCACCCAGGAGGTTCCTGCCTGCCCCTCCATTACCATCCAGGTGCCTGGTCCCAGCCACAAGCAGAAGCCTGGGTGCAGTTACTCAGAGTTGTGAGTAGACTTTATTGTTAGTAAGGAGTTTGCAGGAGTGCTGCAAGAATTAAGTGCACCAACGTTACAGAAAGCGCGCCATCGTCCGCGGCAACAGGGCCCCAACGATTGGACTGTGTAATATGCATAGCTGCAGCATAAGAGTATAATCTGTGCAGGTAGAGAGAGTGTGTTGTCACCTGCGGAGTGTGTGATAGTGACAGGTGTCATTTCTGTTGTGTTCTGATTTATCCCCTCTGTTGCTCACAGAGCTCATTAGTTAAAGAGACCCCTCTGCACCATTATCCCAACCAGACCTGGGGAGTGCAGTTGCCCTTTATTGCCACTAGCAGTACATTTTAGTAGAAAATCTGTCTCTGTAAATATTTTATTCCTGTTTATGTTTTTCCCTGTTTGCATTCATTGCACTTGGCTCATCCCTAATTCCTTCCCTCACAATAAACCTGCCAAGTTGTTTCCCGAGTCAACTCCTGGCAGAAGAGGAAAGCCCTCCTGCTTGCCTACAGAGCTTCAAGCAAGATTCGGGTGGAGGCACTGCGCCATATTGAGTTTTAAGTCACCATACACCCGTCCTGCAGAGGTAGGCCTGAAGGGGTGTTACATGTAATTACATGCTTTTCTACTGCTTTGAAGCCTATTTTATCATTCTTCTTGCCAAAGGACATTGTACATAATATGTAGGGAAAACCCCCCAACTGATAATTATGTTATCATAGGAATTACATCACATAACTCCACCATAAACATGCACATTTTAAAAGCCAACCGTGTGCCCAGAACTGGACAGCATATTCCAGGTGAGGCTGAACCAATGCCTTGTACAGTGGTAATATTACATCCCTATCACGAGTCCATAACACTTTTGATACACAACATCTTGCTGGCTTTAGGGGCAACTAATTGACATTGCATGCTGTTGTTTAATTTATGATCTACACCAGGTTTTTCTCAACAAGGGACTCTCCAAGATTTACTCCCCCTAGGACAGTGATTGCGAACCTTTTAGAGACCGAGTGCCCAAACTACAACCAAGACCAACTTGTTTATCGCAAAGTGCCAACACAGAAATGTAATTAGTGATTTACACTCCCTGCTCTGTCACAGCTACAATGATAATCCAGATCTGTCCACACCTTTCCACTCCTCCAGTAGTCCCAGTTAGAATTGTCACTTTAAAATAGCTCTGTGCACAGAAAGTCCTGGGCTGTCCGGGACTGCAGGAAGATTCCTGGAGTCATCTCTGGTGATGGCCTGAGTGCCCACAGAAAGGGCTTCGAGTGCCACCTCTGGCACCAGTGCCATAGGTTCGCCACCACTGCCCTAGGACATATATTGCATGTGTATTATTAGCCCCCTGGTGCTTAACCTTACATTTATCCACGGTGAAGCTCATTTGCCAAGTGGAAGAACAATGTAATTAGAAATAGGAAGATTTTTATAATAATAGATAAGATACATATTTAAAACTAAGTACAGGCAGTCCCCAGGGTACATACAAGATAGGTTATTTGGGTTTGTACTTAAGTTGAATTTGTACGTACATCCGAACTGTATATTTTATAATTGTAACTCCAGAAAGAAAGAAAAAAATTGTCCTTTTGACAAATGTATTTTCAAAATTTTGTGCTGTCATGGGAACAAGATTATCAATAAAGCTTCATTACAGACACCTTACAGTTGATCATTGCACCCTGGGTCTTAAGTAAAGCATCCAAAGAGCTCCGCCAGAGGTCACAGGGGTCAACGAGGTCCGTCTATAACTAGTGGTCGTCAGTAAGTCGGGTGTCCTTAAGTCGGGACCACCTTTAGTGAAAATTAAAGGAATCAGACTTACGTGCCATCAGAACTGTTACTATTTGTGCTGCCATCTGTGGATTCCCGACTTCCTTGTCTTGTTACTCGATTTCTCATTTCTACAGCGATACCTGTCTCTGTGCTTCGTCGAATATTACTGCGTAGTTTCTTTGTTGTACCATCTGCAAACATAAAAAAGACAGAATTAAAATGTAGTTCTTAAACAGTTTAACAATGGTTTAACAATATCTAGTAAATTGTACTGCAAATGTTTTGGTTATCTTAAAGTCCAATGACCCTGGTCCTAGTCAAACGGTCTCATATAACAAAATTGGATTTTCATTGTTTCTAATACTTCTAATTCTTGAACTCAATCTTAGCTTGAACAAATTCATCAGCCACACAGAAGAGACTTCAGCTTGAGGCCTACTTTAAGAGTTGCAGTATTTTGTGACCTTCATTAAGTCACAGTGTGGCAAATGTTTAATTGCAAAAGTAAAAAAGAACAAGAATACAGACATAGTGACTCAACCATAACAAGCTCTACTCTTTTAACAGGACCCTACTTTACTCCACATGCCCACTCAGTATATAGAGAGCCCCTTCACGTGCCCACTCAGTATATAGAGAGCCCCTTCACGTGCCCAATCAGTATATAGAGAGCCCCTTCACGTGCCCAATCAGTATATAGAGAGCCCCTTCACGTGCCCAATCAGTATATAGAGAGCCCCTTCACGTGCCCAATCAGTATATAGAGAGCCCCTTCATGTGCCCAATCAGTATATGGATAGCCCCAGCACGTGCCCACTCTGTATATGGATAGCCCCAGCACGTGCCCACTCTGTATATGGATAGCCCCAGCACGTGCCCATTCAGTATATGGATAGCCCCAGCACGTGCCCATTCAGTATATGGATAGCCCCAGCACGTGCCCATTCAGTATATGGATAGCCCCAGCACGTGCCCATTCAGTATATGGATAGCCCCAGCACGTGCCCATTCAGTATATGGATAGCCCCAGCACGTGCCCTTTCAGTATATGGATAGCCCCAGCACGTGCCCATTCAGTATATGGATAGCCCCAGCACGTGCCCATTCAGTATATGGATAGCCCCAGCACGTGCCCATTCAGTATATGGATAGCCCCAGCACGTGCCCATTCAGTATATGGATAGCCCCAGCACGTGCCCATTCAGTATATGGATAGCCCCAGCACGTGCCCATTCAGTATATGGATAGCCCCAGCACGTGCCCATTCAGTATATGGATAGCCCCAGCACGTGCCCATTCAGTATATGGATAGCCCCAGCACGTGCCCATTCAGTATATGGATAGCCCCAGCACTTTTCCACACAGATGCCCCCCTTTAATGAAATGTCCACCCCAGATGCCCTCCATTAATGAAATGTCCACCCCAGATGCCCCCCATTAATGAAATGTCCACCCCAGATGCCCCCCTTTAATGAAATGTCCACCCCAGATGCCCTGTTACATAAATCACCTCCCCCATTATTTATGCCCACAGCAGGACCCTTTTGAAAAAAAAAACTATACTTACCTTTGACTTCTTCTCCCTGTCCCTGCGGCTCTATCTTCTTCTCACGGTTACGCATCCTCCTCTACCGGCCTAGGCGCATTAATATGATAGGAAAATATTATGTAGTGTGACCGGAGCTCTATATAATCTTCCAGTCCAGTGGTGGCGAACCTATGGCACTGGTGCCAGAGGTGGCACTCGGAGCATTGTCTGTGGGCACCCAGGCCATCACCTCTGCACAGAGTTTCCAGACAGGACTCAAAACCTCCTCCTGCAGTCCCTGGCCACCCAGGATGTGCTGTGATCAGTGCTATTTTAAAGCTACACATCCTTAGCTGCCTGGGACTACAGGAGGAGCAAGGAGGTGCAGACAAGGCTGCGTTATTATTGGAGCTCCTGCTATGGGCACCGCAATTCTTTCTCTTCAGGGTACCATGGAAGGAAGCTACAATGATAATCTGATTTTCTCCTCTTTATTTCAACTGTATCTGTGTCCTTAGGGTGCCAATACAATTAAAAACTGTGACAAAAGAGGTAGTAACATGTTACTGCTTAAATTGCCATGTCAGCACTTTCTATTTATATCAAAGCTATGTATATGCTTTGATAAAAATCACTTGGCCTGTTGAAACATTAACGCCTCAGAAGAATAAGGCATCATACAGACACGGAACCGCTTAAACGTCTTTTTATTCCTCAAAATCTTCTGGTAGCATATTCCGCTATACAGAGAAGAAAAGATTCAGACATAGCGTAGACACTACTCACATACTCACATAGAGGTAAATAAAATGTGCATAACAAATCCACAAGGACGCCAAGTCATCGCCCGACCCAGGGTTTCGCTGGTTTGCTTCTTCCGGGGCAGCAAACCAGCGAAACCCTGGGTCGGGCGATGACTTGGTGCTGTCTGGAATATAATACCAGGAGATTTTGAGGACTAAAAAGACATTTAAGCGGTTCCGTGTCTGTATGGTGCCTTATTCTTCGTCTGAGGTGTTAATGGTTCAACAGGCCAAGTGATTTTATCGAAGATTATACATATAACACAAATCTGGAAGGAAACTGAGGGACTAGAATATTATATAGAGCTCCGGTCACACTATATAATATTTTCCGACAGAGATCTTCGGATGTTTGGATCCATCCGGGACCGTTGGTTGAGCTCTTCCCACTGATAAGGTGCTGCATTTGTTTGAACTTTTATTTGTGCATTGATATGATGCCGCGATGTCACGCCCATGTGACATCATAGTGTAAGGGCCCGTGCAGCGCATACACTATGACGTCACGTGGCGCCAACACCGCTGCGTCATAGGAGACTTCAGCTGAGGCCTTCTTTAAGAGTTGTAGTATTTTGTGACCTTCATTAAGTCACAGTGTGGCAAATTATTAAATGCAATGCAAGTCAATAAGACTTCTACCATTTTTTTCTTGTCATGATTCTGCTAACTTGTAGTGTTGCTACTTGTTCTATTCCAGTAAAAATTTACCCTGATATCCAGGGCCACCACTAGAAATTTTGGGGCCCCTGACTGGAAGATATTTTTGGGGCATCCATTCCCACATTGATACGTTACATTGTATACACAATTTTATTTTTGACCAAAACATTTTTAAGCCATAACCAGCTATACTCTTTTAACTGGACCCTACTCTACTGCATGTACCCACTCAGTATATAAATAGCCCATGCATGTGAACTTTCTATACTGCACGTGCCCACGTGGATTTACTTGTGTTAAAATGAATGAATTTTATGGCAAATTAAAGAATAAAGAGAGAATAAAACACATCATGTGATCTGTGGGCAGATTGAATTGGACTCAACTTCAGGACATAAGCAGGCAGATGTTACTCTCCCCCCACTTTTCCTCTGATGAGAAAGAATTTTGTCAAACACTTTCATAACAGAAAATGCCATAACTTTGCAAAGAAAAGGGCGACCAGCACAATAAGAGCACCATTTGTTTTCAAAGGGTGAATCACATATGAAAATTTGTTAAAATCATAACTAATATTCATTAAGATTTTCAATATATTTGCCAAACAAGGTGCACATTAATTCCATGATATGTTACAAACTTCTTTTCAGTTATTCATAGAGTTAAAAGATCCAATATCCGGGTATCAGCATTAGCTAAAAAATTTGTATGAATCATGATATTTGGATATTTTGTTTTCCTGTGTGCTCATCTGTATACATAAACAATTATCATCTCATCTATTACCGCTAATTGAGGTGTTGGTGAAGGAGTGGGAATAGGCGAGGCATGCTCTCACCCTCTGTGGGTATCAGTGAGAGTCTGGAGTAGCTGTATCACTTGTTATTAATTTCATATGTTGGAAAGACATTAGTGTAATAGGGATCCATTAGTGTTTAAGTGCTTTCTTTTCAGCAAAGCTTGGTCTTTGAAGCACTGTCTGGAAATGTATACTAACACAGAGGACTTTGTCTTACAGTGAATATAAAATTGTATCTCAGTAGGAATAGTTACACAGAAGGTCAAAATTAGAAAACAATGAATAATCACTTCATTTTTTTCAGAAATAACTGATCAACATTTAATGGATTTTTTGTAATGGCTACACCATGCCACTAGAACAGTGTCTTACAAAATTACCAAAGTATATCAACATAAAAACCTTTATTTTGCAAAAATTGTGATGATCAAAACAAATTCTGAAGGTTACAACAGTCAACAATCAGTAGGAAGTGCACAGGCTTTTCATTTGAATGACTTCAGCACATCTGCAGACACGTCCAGCGTCAGCAATGGGCATACCTGGGCAAGTGCCAGAACCTGGGGCTGTTGGGCGGGCCACATAAGGCTGTACATAAGGAATCCATGATCGGAGGGGGCTGTATCTAATAAATCCATAGGGGGTGAGGGGGGGCTTTATATAAAATGACCATGAGGGGGCTGTTTGGTATAACAAATTAGGGAATATTTTAGGGAATAGGAGACTGTTTTAGTTTCTGAATTTTTAATGCCGCCACATGAGTTCACTGCAAAGGGGCCCACTGAGACACTGTCCCCAGGGGGTCTTCTGTAACCTGGAGCTGGCCCTGTCTGCAGCCACAGGACATCACTGCTCTCTCACATTGCTCTGGTGTGATTTTGGTCCACACTTCTTCCAGTATCTTCCATAGTTCTTTGACTGTTGAGGGTTTCTTGGCTATAAGCAGTTTCCAGAGATTTTCTATTGGGTTCAGATCAGGTCTCTGGGCTGGCCATTTCATTGTTTCAATGTTTTCTGTATCAAAGAACTGCTTTACCCGTTTTTCTGGAATTTTTGGAGGGTTTATAACAGTTTTTTTGAACGGCGTTCATCGTACGGGTTCAATAATTATTTCGTTTTATTCTACGGGTTGTTACGGATGTGGTGATAATATATATGTGGGGTTTGTGTTATGATTTAGACTCTTTTTTGCGTTATATGTCTCTTTATATGTTATGGGGCTTATGGCCATTTTTATTGATTTCTTACTTTATTTTTTATTGAATAACCTTTTTTTTTTACACTTTTTGACTATTTCCCCCATGGGACATGAACAAGCAATCATCTGATTGCTTGTTCATGATAATACTCTGCAATGCTCATGTATCGGACCCCAGAGTTGCTATAGTAACGATCGTGGGGAAAAGACCCCCCAAAGCCAAGTTAAATGCCTCGGTCATGCTGACCGCGGCATTTAATGGGCTAAACTCCCACGATTGGAGCCCACTCCGACCGCAGGTGTTAACACTGGTGTGCCGGCCATATGTTACAGCCGACACCCCGTGTTTCCTGATGCTGGTTTGGCTCAGATCTTGAGCTGAACCGGCATCGGCTCTACGTCTGATATATCGGACGCTGAGCGCTAAGTCACTGCACTATGTGTCCGATATATGGGGTTAAGGAACTAAACTAATACTGGAAAGTGGCGCAATTTGCTCTATAATCTACGGTATTTTACGGACTATAAGACACACTTTTTAGCAAGAAAAAAATCTTGCTAAAAAGTGCCTGCATCTTATAGTCTGAAGGTCAGGAGTATACAGCACTGCCAGACCCTCCTGACCTCTGTAATGGAGATCAGGGACATGCTGACAAGGCGCTTTACACAATCTCTTAGAGAGCAGAGCCTCTGCACTGCCTTCTCTTGGGTGTCTCCCAACATACAACAAGACCTGGAGTGATGTCAGAAACATGTGACTGATCACATGCTTCCTACATCTCTCAAGGTCCTCATTCTGCCAAAGAAGGGGCAGAGAAATTAAGGACTGTGAAAGGATAAGAAGAAGGGAGGGGGTATAAAATATGGTGTATAATATCAGTTTAGTTGACCATATTAATTATATTAATACATTTCAGTGAGTTGTCGAGTTTACAAAGTGCCTGTTCAGTATGCTTACCTATGAAACTAAATAAAAAGCAGCTACAACAATTTGCTTTGTCTTTGGATATCTTAGCACATCCACACATTATATGTGGAGATTTGAATTATTATATGCTACATCCCTACTCTAGTGGCACTGTAGGAATATTGAAAACTTGTCAAAGGGCTACCCAGCAGATCATATTTACCTGCTGGTGGTTCTTGCAGTTGTATAAACTGTTATAATGTGTGTATCAAAAACTGACCACTTGGCCAGAAATTACAGTTACCAGGAGTGCGTAATGGGCATATTTCAGAAGGTGACAACCAGACGCAGTAGTCATGACTACACTATACAATATAGTTAGGGGTCCTGTACACTATAGTAGTGACAGCTTCAGGTAATGCCACTGTGAATGATAAATATCAGTGAGACTTTTTTTTTAATATAATGAATATAGACAATATATTTAGCTGTAGCTCTCTACATAGTTAGCAAAGCCAAGCATCACTAAATAGCACCTGAGCTCTAAGATTTGCTCTTGTAGACAAAGGGATTAAAGTAGCATATTGGAGCCTGACTGGAAAATCAGCAAGTTAAAATTCTCAGTTTTCTTTTAAATATCTAACATTTCTCTGACACAAATAATTTATCTCTGGATCTAAACGCCAGCAGAGGCACAGATCTATGTTGCTTACCTGGAAAAGACCAAAGAATCAAGTGCCCCTTTCCACCATGTAGCCTATAATGAATTATTAAGTAGCTTCATTTTATCTAATTTAGATATACTCGAAATGACATGAATGGCAGTCATCCTGGGATGTACTGTATGCTGCATGAAGAACAGTGAATCTGAAATCCTAAACTCCAGCCTCAAAAATCATGTAAAACAGACAAATTGGGTTTTATAAATAAACATTCTATTTATATATCATGCTTCTGAAACCTCTTCTCCAAGCATCTTCACTTGGTCTGTCAGCCAATGTAAGCTTGGGGATCCTGTCTCCATGGAGACGCAGTCCTCTGTATCCTATCCACTAAAGGTAATTATATCTTCTTACAGATGGGGACAGTGGTGCACAAGTCATGCTTCCTGCTCATCACAAGTAAGAGCTAAACCAATACAGCTGCCTGGTAGCTGACATGACGAGTAAAAAATAAAGGTCCACTCCCAGAAAAGACTTTTAACTCATAGGTATCCACAACAATAAGATATTCTCATTGGTTGTAAGAATAACGCCATGCTTTGTCATTCTGAATAAAAGAAGAAGACAGATGGATAGATACAGGTATATAGACATATAAATAGATATGGAAATAATAGACTAGTAGATATATAGATACTAATCAACATCTATTATATCATAGTATCATAGTATATAAGGCTGGAAAAAGACGCAAGTCCATCAAGTCCAACCTTTAAGAATTAAATAAATGTTTTATCCCCATAACCGGTAATATTTTTTCTCTCCAGAAAGGCATCCAGGCCTCTCTTGATCATGTACATAGAGTCCGCCATAACAACCTCCTGCGACAGAGAGTTCCATAGTCTCACTGCTCTTACAGTAAAGAACCTTTGTCTATGGTGATGGTAAAATCGCCTCTCCTCTAGGCGTAGAGGATGCCCCCTTGTCCTGGTCACAGGCCTAGGTATAAAAAGATCTTTGGAGAGATCCTTGTACTGTCCGTTCTGGTATTTGTACATTGTAATGAGGTCTCCCCTCAGTCGTCTTTTTTCTAAACTGAATAATCCCAAATTTTGTAATCTTTCAGTGTATTCTAGTTCCCCCATTCCCCTAATAATCCTGGTTGCTCTCCTCTGCACCCGTTCCAGCTCTACTATATCCTTTTTATACACTGGTGCACAAAACTGTACACAATATTCCATGTGTGGTCTGACCAGGGATTTGTAAAAGGGCAAAACTATGGGGCAGATTTATCAAGCAGTCTGAAAGTCAGAATATTTCCAGTTGCCCATGGCAACCAATCACAGCTCAGCTTTCATTTCACCAGTGCTCATGAATATTTTAAAGGGGCTCTGTGATTGGTTGCCTTGGGCAATTGGAAATATTCTGACTTTCAGACTGCTTGATAAATCTGCCCCTATGTCTTTATCATGAGAATCTATTCCTCTCTTGATACATCCCATAATTTTATTTGCTTTAGCAGCAGCCGCCTGGCTCTGGTCACTAAAATTAAGTTTACCATCCACCAATACCCCCAAGTCCTTTTCAGCTCCAGTTTTACTAAGTAATTGACTGTTTAGAACATAATTATACTTTTTGTTTCCATGGCCCAAGTGCATAACTTTACATTTATCTACATTAAACCTCATCAACCATTTCTCTGCCCACTCCTCAAGCTTCCACAAATCCCTCTGTAATGCTAAACTATTGACCTCAGTATTTATTACTTTACACAGCTTAGTATCATCTGCAAATATTGAAACTTGACTGTGTAAACCCACTACAAGGTCATTAATAAAAATATTAAAAAGAAGTGGCCCCAATACTGACCCCTGTGGCACTCCACTGGTAACATCAACCCAATCTGAGAATGTGCCATTAATGACCTCCCTCTGTTTTCTATCACTAAGCCAATTACTTACCCAAATACACAGATTTTCTCCTATTCCCAGCAGTCTCATTTTATATACCAACCTTTTATGTGGCACAGTGTCAAATGCCTTTGAAAAGTCCAGATATACAACTTCCACAGCGTCTCCCAGATCCAGTCTTGAACTTACCTCCTCGTAGAAACCAAGCAGATTAGTCTGACAGGACCGATCTCTCATAAACCCATGCTGACGCTGCGTTATAAGGATGTGCACAGTGAGATACTCCAGGATAGCATCTCTAACAAACCCCTCAAATATTTTCCCCACCACAGCAGTTAGACTCACAGGTCTGTAGTTTCCAGGATCGCTATTTAATCCTTTTTTGTTTATTGGTACCACATTTGCTATGCGCCAGTCCTGTGGAACATAACCAGTCCTCAGTGAATCTTCAAATATTAAAAATAACGGTCTGTCTATCACCGTACATAATTCATGCAGAACCCGGGGGTCTATGCCATCTGGCCCCGGTGATTTATCTATCTTTGTGGTTGCGAGGCGGCGCCGTACCTCTTCCTGGGTTAAACTGTTGACATTCCAAAAATAATTTACATTATTCCTCTTTGTCTTTGAGAACATTATCCCAGTCTATGCCTTTAAGGTCTTCCCTTAGTTGCTGAAAATTTGCCCTCCTGAAGTTTAGAGTGTTGGTTGCCCCTTCACTAACGCTCTTAGTAAAGTGTAATACAAAATCAATGATATTATGATCACTATTACCCAGGTTCCCCCCAACCTGTAGTATAATTTCAATTATTGATAGTTACCTTGCTAGATATGGAAATAATATATAAAAGATAGATAGATATGGAAAAAAAATCAATAGTTGATGGATAATGCAGAGACTAATGGATAAATAGTACAGATAAACATTTATTTTTTTTATTTCCCTAGATGCATGTAGTGTAGATCAATAAATCAATGCAAAGAACACAAATAAGCCACATTACTGGTGAATTAAAGTTTGAGATGGATAATAATGAGATAACTGTGATTTATTTTATACAAAAGATAGATCATTATAAATCTTTATAAATAACTATAGAATAGATAGCTACCAGATAGATGGTTGATTCAAAGACAAATAATACATAGAGATAGAGAAAAATAAATAAGAAATATAGATAGAATATTAGATAAATAAAATATTATATAGAGAGGTAAGTAGGTGGATAGATACCCCATATACATAAACATCGTTTCTTATAGGGACATTGCTAGATACAAGTGGATAAATAAAAGATGGATAAATATGACATACACAGCTACTGCATATATGATAGACAACAATACATATAGATAAATAAATATATAGATAAACGATTTAGATGAATGTTTTGTTTCTTTTGGGGGCATACTGAGATGCATTTAGATCAATAAATCAATATAAATAAGCTAGTACAATAAAACTGCTATCTGAGATGCACATAATAACAGGTCCTGGAGTTCTACAAAGCAGCCACTAATCATGCCGTGCCCTATTGAAGCCCCGAGCTCTCTGCAGGTTACTTGGCAACCCCTTGATGATCCAGGTCACCATGAGATAGTCCCCTTAGTTACTTTTATAAGAATCACATCAGTTTGATGCTCTCTGTTACCATAGCAACAACTGTATGGGTATATTCCCTCTATCTCACTCTACCATATCTTCGACAATGAAGGAGGAGTATTATTCTTTAGCAGGAATGGGATGGTGTAAAGCAGATGCTCTACTCAATCTGTTCAAAATTCATTATTACTAGAAGAAAAGCTTTTGTTATGTGTTTATTTGCAATCATTTCTTAATGTAATCTGTCATTTTCAAGGGTTCCTTGTTATGTATAAATATTTCTATATAAAGCTATGTAAACAAGAAAGCAGCTTGTAATGAAAATGGAAATGTCACTCACTGTCAATCCTATTGTGTAGTAATAGCAAGGCTTCCCCTGCTGCAGGAAACAACTTGCCTGTTTTTAATGTTAATATTTAAATATTTTTTAAAGTGTTTGTTACAAGATCCTTCACACTGGTGCATCTTACTTTATAGGTACTATTAAATATTCTGCTTCGATATTCTTCTTAGAAGAAGCAACCAAAGTAACTGGCTGTGTAAAGGTTGCCAGACACCTTACATAGCTATTGTTGTGGACTGGTATCCCTTCGAAATCCACATCAGCTAATACCAGCGTGCAAGTATTCCTAATGAGGAAAGTAGAATACATAAATTATTGCCAGACATAACGCCTGGCAGCTTATCTCTCTTGAGAACCAAAGGATCAGGCATATGGAAATCCAATACGCCAGATCCTTCATTCGTTAAGATTTGCATAAGAGGGAAGGGAAGAATTGGAACAGTGTTGCCTGGGATAGTAAATAATTGCTCTTAGCTATTACAAAATGGAATGGGTTAACAAAAAATAGTTTATATGTATCTCTCTTTCTCTCTGACTGTCTCTGTGTCTTTGACTGAATGTCTCTGACTGTTTCTGTGACTGTTTCTGTTTGAATTTCTCTGATGGTTTCTATCTGTCTCTGACTGTCTCCATCTCCGACTTTCTCTGTTACTGACCATCTTTGTCTCTGACTGTCTCTGACTGTCTCTGTTACTGACCATCCCTGTCTCTGACTATCTCCAACTGTCTCTGTTACTGACTGTCTCTGCGGTCTCTGACTCTCTGCCTCTAACTGTTTCTGAACATTTCTGTCTCTGAGTGTTTCTGACTTTCTCTGTTTTTGTCTCTGATTGTCTCTGACCATCTCTGTCTCTGACTTTCTCTGTCTCTGACCGTTTCTGAGTGTCTCTGTTTGAGTCTGTCTCTGACTCTAGTTTTCTCTGACTGTCTCTGATTGTCTCTGATGGTCTCTGACTGTATCTGTCTCTGACTATCTTTGTCTCTCACTGTCACTTTGTCTATGAGGAGATTTATCAGAAGTGTCTGAGAGCAGAACTGTTCTAGTTGCCCATGGCAACCAATTGCCTCAAGTTTCATTTTCCCACAGCTATTTATAAAATTACAGCTGATCTCTGATTGGTTTCCATAGGCAACTGGAACAGTTTTACCTCAGACATTTCTGATATATCACCAAAAATATTTTGTAGGTTACAAGTTTTGGTGGCTTATATTTGAGAAAGGGCGAAGAGAAAGGGAAGGAAGAAAAAGGAAAGAAAGAAAAGGGGTAAAAAAGGAAGAGGGGAAGAGAAAATGCACAATGCACTAGGCTCATAGCACTTTTTTCATATTTTTACACCTTCTTGTATATCATTTATTTACTGTTTTCAGCATCTATTTTTGAAATGGTGATATAATAATATGAAACTTCACATAGTAAAATTATATGGTTTCAGCTATAAGTGTCTTGTATCAACCAAAGAGTTACCCTGATTTACCTTGTTAAAAGAAATTAATTGTGTGTGGTATAAAGGATATGTTAAAAAGACAATCTATAAGGATAGGGCAACTTTGCCCACTTCCAAGATGACCACCGTTAAGTTTGGGGTGTTTGGGCGGGCATGCTTAGTGGCTCCTGCATCGTTTGGAAGGCGGTGCTAGATCTGTGACACTGGCGGCCGGATTCTGAGGTGTTGTGGACGCTTCCTGACATGCGCCGCAACAAAACACACCCTTTCTGATAAATATCTCTACCTGTATATGGTCTTTGAATGGTTTTGTGGCACATTGTTCTGGCACCCCATGACGAAGCAGGGTGTGAAATGTACGTCGGGGTGTTTGGACAGTGTGGTACTGGACTTGTGGAGAATGGCCTCTGGTTGGTATTATGGTTGTGTCATAGCTGTCTTAAAATAATTTGGGGTGATTTGGAGTATTAGACTAGACTTTGTGTATTTAACCTTCTCTGTTCCCCTAAAATGTGTAATTGCTCCTGTGATATTTATGATGTTTTACCAGGACCTTGTTACACATTTGATATATGATAACTCCCAATTCAGATATTATCTCACTGTCTGTTGGTTTTTTAATGTGTATCTCTTTTAATGGGGTGTTTTTAAATACTTTTTTCTGGACATTGTGTATGACTGATGTGATTCATAGAGATTAATTATGTGTACCATATGAAGTCTTGGTTACTTAACTTATTCAGTGCTATTGAGGTTTTTTTTGGTTATATATTTCTGATAAATCTCCCCCTATCTCTGTATCCTGATCACCTCACACAAAATACTCATTTTCTATAGTAACTAATCAAAGCTCAGAGCTCATATTAATGACCTGTGGCAAATTAGCAACCAATCACAACTCAGTGTCTAACTGCCGCAGCAGACAATGGGGGTCATTTACTAAGGGCCCGATTCTCGTTTTCGCGACGTGTTACCCGAATATTTCCGATTTGCGGCGATTTTCCCTGAAATGCCCTGGGATTTTGGCGCACGTGATCGGATTGTGGCGCATCGGCGCTGGCATGCACGCGACGGAAATTGGGTTTCCATCGAAAACCCGACGGATTCGGAAAGACCGCCACATTTAAAAAAAAAATGTGTCACGAAAATTGCATTCACCTTCACTCAGCCCGGCTCAGTGTATTCCAGTGCGTTCCGATGCTCTTCAGCGCAGCAGCACCACCTGGTGGACGTTGGAGGAACTACCTTAATAAATCCCAGCTGGACCCGAATCCAGCGCAGAGAACGCGCTGCTGGATCGCGAATGGACCGGGTAAGTAAATCTGCCCAACTGACTTGTGTATATGGTGGTTAATAAGTGTATTGTGGAAAACGCGGGATGAAAATTTGGGTTTAAAACCTAGTCTACCTAGTCACAGAAAGCAGCTGTGAAAAATTTGGTGATTGTAAATGTGCCTGTGCAGATTCCTTTGGCAGACATACATACATACACACACACACATAAATACAGTCAGCTTTATATATAAGATTTATGGCCAGTATAAACCTGGCCACTTTACCTACCATTTATCAGAGGTATAAGGCAAGTATTAGTTTTTAGTAGTCTCTAGCCCAGAACCTC
Source organism: Engystomops pustulosus (assembly GCF_040894005.1). Lineage (NCBI taxonomy): Eukaryota > Metazoa > Chordata > Amphibia > Anura > Leptodactylidae > Engystomops > Engystomops pustulosus. Next base: position 20,229 of record NW_027285517.1, on the reverse strand, counting down.
AATTAGGCACTGATATATAAATAAATTGGTATTATGTAAGCACAGCAATTGCATAACACAGTGGCCCACATTTAAGTGTTTGCACCAGTTTTCTGTCAGACTGCACTGTTTTTGATAAATGTGCCCCAAAAACTTTACAAGTTATACTGAAGTTTGTATATTCACTGCTATTGCTAAAATTGTATCATTTATCATGAGATATTCCTATGGAAACTTATCACATTTGTATATGTCGATTGTATTTTTATAAACTTCATGGAATAAATCTGTGGATGTGGGACCAACCTTTGGCTATTTGCAACCTATTTTGCATAATGGATACAAATTCTTTTGTCTGCTTTGTCTGTCTGTGGCCATAATGGTATCTCTGCACATGACAGACTTTCTTAATTGTGCCACTTAGTGCAAGCATAACAAAAACGTTACATTGACATCATTTTTTGAGATTTTTTTTTTGTCCTGTGCCATAGAGCAATCCTATTTTTTTAAAAGAAAAAATGAAGATAAACTACAAATTAGAAATATCCAGCACCACTTTACTCGGATTGCTTATTACATTACCACTGTGTTGTCTCATTTTGCTCTGTCCATGGTGCTTAATATCTAAAACCTCTTATGATTTTTTCTACATCTTACCACAGACATCTAAATCGACTTCTTTCTTTTGTTACTCTACTGATGTGATTCAAGGGCTATAACTTCTTAGAAAAAGTATGTGTGGGAAATGGTATCTGTTTTAGCTTTTCTGTGTAACTCCTCATACAACTCATTGTGCATCTTATGCGGCCATTCTTAACAAAATGAGTGTTCATACATTGTAGCACATGCATGGCTATTATCCAATACATAGACTGGTACAGAATAAGAAAAACATGATTCTTTTAATTGAAAGAAATACAACCACGCCTGTCCATGGGTTGTGCCAAGCAGTGTTGGACTGGGTTTCCTTAGGCGCACCAGAGAAAATCAATTTGGGGGCCCACTCTTTATTTATACTCTAGCAGCCTCCAAATTGTGGTGTTTTTTGATGGACCTCTGGGGTTCAATATTGGGTTGAGCCAGGGCCCACCGGAGGATCCTCTGGTACTCTGGTGGGCCAGTCCGACTACACACTGCTATTCAGGTGTTGCACTGGTTTTTGGAAGAAAGCAAAAACCAAATAAAAATTCTACTTATGATCATTTGCAATGCATACCTCAAAGCCCTGTAAGTGAATCAGTTCTTACAGAAATGTCAGGAAAATTACATACAATCAGGTTGTAGTTAAAAATGTGTTTAATTTTCAACACTACAGAAATGATAGACTGGCAATGGCCTAGCAGCTAGCCAGAGGCGCTGTGTAAATACTAGTCTATTCATTTGCAGGAGGAGGAAAAAAGTGTGCAAGTTCTCATCTGGCTGGTTACCTGGAGGAGTGAGTCTCTCTATGGACCATGACAGTAATTAATGTCTTCTCCATTCTTTTCGTTGTGCTGTTTCTCATCGTATAATTAAAATCTTTTAAAAATCCCCGTGAATTCATGATCTGCCTGAGAGTCTTTCTTATTGCCATTTTTATCATGAAAAGATATTCAGGGCTAGTGTTTTGTGTAAGGTTTACATACGCATAAATCTGTGGCATACCAAGATTTGTCACTATGAGACTATCTCCATGGAGGAACTTCATCCAAAATGGAATTTTACAATGGCTTCCTATATGATAATCCCTGCATGCAAGATTACTCGTATGGTCTGTGTTTCTGGAATACAGAAACACTGTCAATGTATGACTAACTTTTCTTTTCCACAGGATGCAGAATATCAAAAGTTGTGTGTCAATTTCATCTTTCGTCAGACTACATACCAAGGGTTTGATACAAAACGAAGAAGACGTCATGTATGTAAAATAGAAATAGCTTTTTACAGTTGGGTTGTAAAAAGCAGCCATGCCCCTCAATTATGTTATCACGGCAGCAGGGACAGAACCTTGCAAGATGTAAAGATATACAAAATACAATAATGCAACAATAAAACAGTTACTAAGAATTCTTAGATGTGTCATAGAATGTACATAGAATATTGGAGATAGGAATATTACATGTGACTACTATACAAATAATGGTGCAATATAAAGCATTTTTAAGTGAAAGGTCCCTTTTATCAGCTAGTTCTTTTTTGCACATATTGCCTTGAACTATGAACAAATGCATGAATGGAGGTAACAATCATTGTTGTTGATAAAGGATTTACAATCTTTAATATTTACTTTTTCACTGCTGGATTACTGCAGGATACTGTAGCATGGCAGTAAATGGTAGGATAAACCAGACAACTTAGGGTTAAAGTACCCTAGGGAGTCTGAAAAATTGTCAAAATATAAAAAGTAAAAAAAAAAATTATAATAAAAAACCTAAAAATTCAAATCCTAGAACAGTGATGGTGAACCTTTTAGACACCGAGTGCCCAAACTACAACCAAAACCCACATATTTTTCGCAAAGTGCCAATGCGTCAATTTAAGCAGTAACTTATTACTCCCTGCTCTGTCACAGGTTTAAAGTATATAGGCCCCTGAGGACACCAATACAGTAGAAAGAAGAAGACGTTTGGATTATCATTGTAGCTGTCTTCTAGGGTCCTGGGCTCTCTAAGACTGCAAGAGGCCTTGTGTCCTGTCTGGCGAACTCTGTGCTGGGGTGATGGCTCGGGTGCCCATAGAGAGGACTTTGAGTGCCACCTCTGGCACCCGTGCCATATGTTCGCCACCACTGTCCTAGAATTTATATAAATAAACAGTAAAAATCATAAACACATTGCGGGTCATTTACTAAGGGCCAGAATCGCATTTTTCCGGCTGGTTACAAGAATATTACCGATTTGCACCGATTTTCCCTGAATTGCCCCGGGATTTTGGTGCACGTGATCGGATTGAGGCGCATCGGCGCCGGCATGCACGTGACGGAAATCGGGGGCGTGGCCGTCGGAAAAACCGCCGTATTCGGAGAAACCGCCGTATTTTTTTAAAAAAATGCGTTACTTGACACACCCTTACCTGCACTCGGCCTGGCTTGGTGAACTTCAGTGCACTTCGACGGAATTCAGTGCAGCAGTGACACCTAGTGGACATCGGGCGCACGACCTTAGTGAATCGCCGGAAGACCCGAATCCTCCACAGAGAACACGCGGCTGGATCGCGACATGACCGGGTAAGTTAACCTGCCCACAGTATCAACGTGTCTGAAAATGGCGATCTTTCAAAATTTATTAATGGTTTTTCACTGCGTTTAACCCTGTAACAGAAAATAGCGCCCAAAGTCGAAAATGGCACTTTTTTGCCATTTTGAAAAATATAAAAAATTCTATAAAAAGTGATCACATTCATACACACAAAGAATATACATGCATTTATAATATAAATTATATATGATAGATCCCTAGTGTTGCCATTCCACTGTCCACTACCCAGGCATTTCTTAACTGATCTGCTGGCTTAGCTGTGTACTGTGGAAGATGAGAACTATTATATACATATATACAATGTGCTGTATAATATGTATACAATGGTGCACATCTTTTATTCTATAGTGCAGTGATGGCAAACCTTTTAGAGGCCGAGTGCCCAAACTACAACAAAGACCCGCTTATTTATCGCAAAGTGCCAACACAGAAATTTAATTTGTGATTTATATTCCCTTCTCTGTCACAGTTTTCATTGATACCAGCACTCTGAGGACATCAATAAAGCAGAAAATAGTCCCAGGTAGAGCTGTCACTTTAAAATAGCTCTGTGCACAGTAAGTCCTGGGCTGTCTGGGACTGCAGGAAGATACCTGGAGTCATCTCTGGTGATGGCCTGAGTGCCCACAGAAAGGGCTCTGAGCGCCACCTCTGGCACCAGTGCCATAGGTTCGCCATCACTGCTATAGTGTGTCATGTTGGGTGGCTGGGTCCCCGGACACTGTGGTCCCATAGCAGCTGCTATGGCTGCTCCTGTTGTAGTTACGCCCCTGCTGTGATGACAGAAATATTTTTATACCTAGACTTGTGGCCAGGACAAGGATCATCCTCTGGACAGGGGTTGTTTACTATAAGAGCAGTGAGACTATTGAAGTTTCTGCCGCATAAGGATCTTCCTACATGTTTAAGAGAAACCTTGGGCGCCTTTCTGGAAAGCAAAATAAATCACAGGTTATGGGAAAAAGCATTTGTTTAATTCTCAAGTTGGACTTGATGGACCTATGTCTTTTTCCAACATTATATACTATGAAACTAAAGAGTATGCTATCTATAAAGTGTCCTTCTGTTTTCTTTCTTCCTTATTCAAGCACTTTATGTAAATCAGCTTTCTGTCTGTATCTACTGACAGCAGAGAGATAAAGGAACCTAATAAAGTACGTTCAAGTCCGCACAGTTTGTGAAGCCCCTTAGAAGGAGAAGTGCAGCGCCCACAAAAGGCCTGGCTTAGTCCTTACATTGATAGATACTGGAAAAATCGGGCAGGTGTTAGACACCTTTTTCAAGCAGTTAACAAGTGACCCAAACAGGGTATATAAAGGAAACCTAGTATGCAATACATATAAGGGTGTGTGTCATTAAAGTGCAACTGGTATAATAAATATACAGCATTAAATTTCATCAAAATTCACATCCAATAGGGTGCATGAGCATTAAGAGTATACATATATACTTGTTATGCATTCAATTACAAAGTGCATAGTGTTACAAATATAGTGTGTTTTTGTGTAAACATGTGCAAAGAAAAGGGTTAAAATTCCCCAGTGTACCTTAGGAAGGATTGCCCGGGGTGTAAGCATAAGTTTCAAATATAATTAGATATCGGCATCTGAACCGTCGGCGTCTGAAATGGCCCACGCTTGGTAGTGTTCAACAGATTAATCTTTAACCCCTAGGCGAACCAGTATGTTATACTACATCCCTGTGGTTAGATACTTAGCGCACCGGGATGTAGTATAACGTCCTGCTTCTGGCACCGGCTCACGAACGGAGCCGGCACCAGAAGCAGCAACTGTCAGCTATCACAGCTAACATCGCGCGCTAGCGCCCGGGTTCGGAGCCGACTCCAATCGCGGGTGTAAACCCCTTACACACAGCGGTCATGCTTGCAAGGGTGTTCCTGCTATGGATCGGATCCCCCGTGCCCCGGGGCTGCCCGATGATCCTGGAAGGATCTGGGTCTGACTGTAAACTGTCTGAGGATGCATCTGCATGCTTAGACAGTTTAGTTTACACTGCTCTACAATGACGAAGTATTGTAGAGAAGTGTATTGGGCTTGAACCAGTCATCAGAAGATCGCTGGTTCAAGTACAAGTATGTAAAAGTAAAAAAAGTTAAAATCATGAAAGTTAACACATTAGAATAAATGAAAAGTAAATACATAAAAACATAAGCCCCTAAAATGTCACTTTCCCATAAAAACACTTAATAAAGTATGAAAACACAAACACACAAAAAAGCCACATATTTGGTATTGGCGCGTCTGTAACAATCTGAATAATAAAACAGAATTGTTAATGGACTTGCACGGTAAATGCCAGGGAAAAAAAAAGCAAAAAACGTTCCGACAAAAAATTATTTTTAGTTAATACCTTTAAAAATTGCTCTAAAAAGGGATTAAAAAATGTTAAGCACTCTAAAATGAGACCGCTGAAAAGAAGAACTCTTCTCGCAAAAAATAAGCCCCTAAACAGATTTGTCAGCTGAAAAATAAAAAAGTTCTGCATATGAAAAGATGGTGATGCTAAAATGAACAAAATTTTCTCCAAATTTGTTTTTATTCAGTAAAATTTAATAAAATACACAAAACCCCCACATATTTAGTATCGCTACGTCAGTGAAAAACTGCATTATAAAACAGAATCATTATTGGACCTGCAAAATTAACCCCATAAAAAAGAACCTCAAAAACGCTACGAAAAAAAGATCATTTTTAATTAATGCCTTTTAAAAAATACTCTAAAAAGTGATTTAAAAAAGTTACGCACTCTAAAATAAGACCACTAAAAAGAACAATACTTCTCACAAAAAATAAGCCCTTAACCATATTTGTTAGCTGAAAAATAAAAAAATTATTCATATGAAAGTTGGTGATGCTTAAATTAACATTTTCGCCAAATGACTTTTTAATTAGTAAAAATGGGGGAAAAAACTATATAAATGAGGTCTTTCCATAATCGTGGAGACTCATAGAATAAAAATAATAAACTATTTTTTTTACGGAATGGTGAACGGCCAAAAAAAACCACTAAAAAAGTTCCTAAAAATTGATGATTTTCATTTCCTCCACCAACAAAGAGTTAATAAAATTTCACCAATTAGCTATAGATGCCCCGAAATTATTTACCAGAAAAGTGAATCTCATGTGGCAAAAAAATAAGCCCCTATAGGTCCAATATAAAAAAACAAAAAAAATTATAGCTTGTACAATGTGACATAGCAAATCTAATCTGCATGGCGCATCATTCCCTTCTATGCCCGTCCGTGCACCCATACAGTAGGTTACCACCACATATGGGGTATCAGTGTACTCGGGAGAAATTGGGTATCACACTTTGTATAGCCTTTTTTCATTTAATCCATTACAAATGGATATTAAAATTTGTAGACCACATCTCCATTTTGTTTTAACCCCTATAAAACACCTAAAGGGTCAACAAACTTCTTAAAAGTGGTTTTTCATACGTTGAGGTGTGTTGTTTCCATAATGGGGTAATTTACGAGTCTTGCTATTATTTAGGCCTCTCACAGTCAATTAGAAGTTGAGCAGCTCCATCTAAATATTAGTTTTGGTGATTTTCACAAAAATTTTAAAAATGGCACCCAAATTCTGAGAATCATAACATTCTAGTAAAATATGTATAATCTTAAAAAAACATGCCAACATAAAGCAGACATTTGGGAAATGTAAGTTATGAATTTATTTTGGTGCTATCTGCATCAAAAGTAGAGAATTTAGAACTTTGAAAATAAAGAATTAAAAATGTAATGTCACACAGGTGCACAAGCTGTTATTGTCACACAGCTCCTATTACTCTCAGTGATAATAACGGCTCGTGCACCTGCATGTCCATTAAATCAGCCTGGACAAATTCTATCCACTGGAAGTAAACATAGAAGCTTTCTATAGAAATACAGCAAGCAGAGATCTAGAAAACCAAGAGGAATTGACATGGAAAGTATATTTAAAAATTGTAGAACGTTACATTACACAAATAGTATCAATTATTTACTGAAAGTGTCCCTTTAAGCTCTGCCCACCATACCAGCAAAATTTTTCTAATAGTTGGACAACACCTTACATTTTTCTATTGCTGAAAAGTGGTTAATAGGGCCATGCATCTTAGTATAATTGAGACTTTTGGGAGGACTTTTTGCACCTTATGTCTTAAATGAAACTGGACACAAGCCATGTAAGGGTGTTATGTAGAGAGGGGCATCGGAAAGGTAAGTGTTGAGTTTATTTTTTACAGATTTGAGTGTGAGCCTCAGATTATGCTTGAGTATAGAATAGAATGAAACTTTATTAGAGATGAGCGAACACTAAAATGCTCGGGTACTCGTTATTCGAGAAGAACTTTTCCCGATGCTCGAGTGCTCGTCTCGAATAACGAACCCCATTGAAGTCAATGGGAGACTCGAGCATTTTTCAAGGGGACCAAGGCTCTGCACAGGGAAGCTTGGCCAAACACCTGGGAACCTCAGAAAAGGATGGAAACACCACGGAAATGGACAGGAAACAGCAGGGGCAGCATGCATGGATGCCTCTGAGGCTGCTTAATCGCACCATTATGCCGAAATTATGGGCAACAGCATGGCCATGACAGAGTGACAGAATGAAGCTAGATAGCATGTAAAACATCCAATAATTGACCCTGACACTATAGGGGACGGCATGCAGAGGCAGAGGCAGCGGCAGCAGGCTAGAGAGTGGCATGGCGACATACCCTAATTGGACTCAGGCTTCAAACCAATGGGTGTCAGAGAGGAACCAAAGGAGGTGAGCAAGAAGCGCTCAAATAATATCGGTACATGATAAAAGATCAACCAGAAATCAAATATATAGAACGCTACTGTATGCGTAAGTAAGCTCTTTGTATTCTCCTATGGCTATTTTCTAGCCAAGTATCAAAGCACACTACTATGCCAGATGAGATGACACTGAGTTAGTGCCTAATTGAAATCCAACCCCTACTAAATTTTCCCACTTCGGTCTTTGCTATGGATATGTGCGTCACTAAGCGCAGAACACAGCGGTCGCAAGTCTCACTACAAATTACTCAGAATTGGCTAGTACATGCACTGCAGAAAGTACAGCCACCAGCAGATCAACCAGAAATCAAATATATAGAACGCTACTGTATGCGTAAGTAAGCTCTTTGTATTCTCCTATGGCTATTTTCTAGCCAAGTATCAAAGCACACTACTATGCCAGATGAGATGACACTGAGTTAGTGCCTAATTGAAATCCAACCCCTACTAAATTTTCCCACTTCGGTCTTTGCTATGGATATGTGTGCCACTAAGAGCTAAACACAACGGTAGCAAGTCCCCCTGCTAATTCCTCACAAAATGGTACTAGATGCAAATTAAAATAAAAAAAGTAGAACGTTATTGTAGCCCTAAGAAGGGCTGTTGGGTTCTTTGAGAATCACTCCTGCCTAACAGTAAGCTAATAGAACACCCTAACGCTTTCCCTGACCAGCAGCAGCTCTCTCCCTAGCGGCATCCAGACACAGAATGATCCGAGCAGCGCGGGCAGCGGCTAGTCTATCCCAGGGTCACCTGATCTGGCCAGCCAACCACTGCTATCGACGTGTAAGGGTACCACGTCATGCTGGGTGGAGTGCAGAGTCTCCTGGCTTGTGATTGGCTCTGTTTCTGGCCGCCAAAAAGCAAAACGGCGGGAGCTGCCATTTTCTCGAGCGGGCGAAGTATTCGTCCGAGCAACGAGCAGTTTCGAGTACCCTAATGCTCGACCGAGCATCAAGCTCGGACGAGCATGTTCGCTCATCTCTAAACTTTATTAATCCCGTTGGGAAATAGTTTTGTGCATAATTACTCCAGGGCATGAACAGTGTTTCACATAATAAACAACACAAATAACGTGACAATTACTACCTTAATTTTTTGGGGGGTGGGCACTGAGGGTGTGACTAAGTCCTTTGCTTTTGGCACCATATGGTTAAATAGTTATATTGCCTTTGGGATGAAGGAGTTGTGGAACCTCAAGGTACGACAACACACCTTGTGGTAGCGATGACTTTTGTTGCTCCGTTGCTGCAGTAGTGTGTCGTGTAATGGGCGGGTGCCGTTTTTCTCAATGGCTTCAAATTTTCTAAGGTATCTGGTTTGCAAGGCTTCCTCTAGTGGACACAGTATATCCCCAATAGTGCTCTGGGCTCTTCAGATAACCTTGTTGAGACAGTTCTTTTCTCTACTGTTTAAGCCTCCTCCCCAACAGACAATATGCTCGCCATCATTTTTTTGTAAAATATTTTAAATATTAGGGTGGAGATTTGGAATGACCTCAGCTTCCTCAATATGTGCAACCTGATCATCGCCTTGCTGCATACCCAGTCGATATTGAATGTACACCTCCAGGTACTTGTAGATATTGACCTGATCTAGTTCTCCCCATTGATCCTAATTGCTACTGTGGCAGTTTTGTTCCTCTTTAGGTCGATGACTATCTCCTTTGTTTTTTTGACATTGATCACTGATTGTTGCTTTCGTTCTACTTAACAAAGTCGAATGGTAAGTAAGAATGAAAGCAAGTTTACAACTAAATTTTAGCTTTATTTATAAATCAAGTTTTCTGACAGAAAAAAACAAAAAAACAACAATATAAAAAGCCCTGGTCTATTACAAGTCAATGATATATGTTGGGTTTTATTCCCATGTGTATAAATAAATACAGAAGCTGTAGAACGTAACCTTAGCATGACTCTTCCTTGTACGCCCACACAGTAACCTTCTAGGACTTATTTAGTTCCAGAATAGTGTAATTTAAACAGAAAAATGTCATTTGAATTTTTTAAATGCTATATTTTGCGTAAAAATAGGCAAAACCTGATTCAGGTGAAAAAATGGCAGCATTTTTAAATCTGTTATAACCCTGTGATGACTTAAAAATTTATCATTCTTTTACATTTAGAACTGCCGTCTTTGGTTAACAGAGTAGCACCACACAGAAGCTGTCTGCATTGTATCATACAATCACTTTTCAATACGTTCTGATCCATTATATCTTATGTGACAGAAAGCTTTGCTTTGAAGTTTTAATCTCATTAGCAAAAATCCAACTGTGATGATGGTTTCTCCAAAATGCAGTACAGTGCAAAGATAATTTCAGTGTAGATGAATATGTGAATAGTCTGCTTCTCTAGAGTGCAGAATTCCAAACATTCTATATAGATTATATAAGGCAGTGATCTGATATGTTTATGCAAGTAAGAAATCCATAAAGTACACTACAACAAAGTATACTATGCGAGTGTCAGTGTTCTGGGTCTGTGGACCAGAGTCTAAGGGGCACATGGTCTTCACCAAAGCCTGCCGCAAAGTGGGATGGTCTTGCTTTGGCGGGGTGCCAACAGGCTCAACAGGTGCGACTAGCCCGCGGTGGCGGCCAAGGTGGAAATGCAGGACACAGTCCAGGCCCGGGGTGACAGTGGGAAAACAGTGCTGGAAGGAACACTGGAACTAACGGCAGGAACAAAAGAGCAGGCACACGGAACAAGAAACAGACTCGAACACGGGAACAGGGCGCAAAAACGGATTGGCTGGCTGGCTGTTTGCACCTCTCTTTCTTTATGTGTTCAATACTTTTACCTGTAACATTTCCTAAACATAACTTAATTTATGGACATTTATGGCTGTATTTATTTGCCAGTGTGGATTGGATGGGATGTTACCAACATCTTATTTTCTGTATAAAAGAATTTCAGATTAAAAACTACAGTCAGGTCAGGTTACAGGGATCTATTTTCACTAGAGATCTTCTTTAAAAATACTAATTTAAAAAAGCTGTGTATGCTGTGCTTTACTCTAAATTTAATTAGTAATATCTTACAGAAGGGGGTTAAAATGGGTGCTTAATTATTGGTCCAAATGTGTTAACTGGGAATACGCACAGGAGTTTTACTTATGAAACTAACGTCAACTCAATTTTAGGGCAAAGTGATACTTCAATGAAAGAAACACAAAGGTCTTCATGAATTTTAGTTTATAAAACCAAGATTTCTAGCGGCAGGAAGTCAGTATTAACACAATATTGACAAGCTTGCAACTTAACCCCTTAAGGACGCAGCCATTTTGCAGGTTAAGGCTCAGCCCGATTTTTTGGATTCTGACCTGCGTCGCTTTATATGGTTATAACTTTTGAACACTGTTACTTATCAAAACGATTCTGAGATTGTTTTTTCCCCACATGTTGTACTTCATTTTAGTGGTAAATTTTGGCTGATAAGTTTTGCGTTTATTTACAAAAAAAAAGAAAATATGATAAATTTTTTGAAAAATTTGCCATTTTCGAAATTCAAAATCATTGCGTTTCCAGGCAGATAGATTTACCACCTAAATAAGTTGCTGAATAACATTTCCCATTTGTCTACTTTACATTTTCATAATTTTTGATATGTCTGGATAATTTATTTTGATGTCACGCGGCTTACAAAAAGAATATCGCTTTTCCAGATTTTCAGAATTGACTATTTTGGGGATAAATACAGTTTGGAATGAAATTTTACATATTTAGCATCAAAACCCCCGTATATAACCAACCCATTTTCAAATCTGCACCCCTCAAGCTATCAGAAACCGCTTTTACGAAGATTGTTAACCCCTTGAGATCTTCATAGTAATTGAATCAAAATGGAGGTGAAATTTAGAATGGTCAAATTGTTCCCTTATACGTTCATTTAGCACTAAAATTTACACATTTCCAAAATATAAAAAGAGAAAACCCACCATACAATTTGTTCTGCAATTTCTCCTGAGTACAAAGACCCCCCACATGTGGCCGTTACTTGTCTTATGGGCGCACAGCGAGACGCAGAAGGGAAGGAGCGCCCTGCAGCTGCCAGGATTTTAGTTTCCTCATTGGCCCCTTTTGAAGGCTATAAAATTTTCGCTTTTGCATTATTGGGGCCATGTGATGCCATTTTTTTTGCGGGATGAGATGCTTTTTCCATTGTTACCATTTTGGGGTTGGTATCACCTATTGTTGAAAATTTAGGAACTTTTTTTGAGGGCAGGAGTAGAAAAGCATCAATTCTGTACTGGATTTTTTACTCTTTTTTTTTTTTGGTGTTCACCGTATAGCCTAATAATCATGTTATCTTTATTCTATGGGTTGATACGATTACGGGGATACCAGACTTGAATATATTTTCTTACGTTTTACTAAATTTGTCAAACAAAACCCTAATGTGGGGAAAAATCTATCATTTATGTATTGCCGTCTTCCAAGTGGCATAACATTGTTACTTTTTTGGCTACGGAGCTGGTTGATGGCTTGTTTTTTGCGGGACATGTTGTACTTTGCACCAGTATCATGTCGGAGTACACATGGTTTTTTGATCGCATTTTATAGCATTTTTTGTGGGATTGAATAGCTAAAAATCATAATTTTTGGAAGGTTTATAGCAGTTTTTTTTTACGGCGTTTATCGTGGGGGTTCAATAATGATTTACTTTTATTCTACGGGTTGTTACGGACGCGGTGATACTATATATGTGGGGTTTGTGTTATGATTTAGACTTTTTTTTTAGTTATATGTCTCTTTATATGTTTTGGGGGTTTTGGGCATTTTTAGTGATTTATTACTTTATTTTTTTATTGAATAACATTTTTTTTTTTACTTTTTCACTTTTATACCATGGGACATGAAGAAGCAATCTTCTGATTGCTTCTTCATGATAATATTCTGCAATACTCATGTATTGCAGAGTATTATCAGTGTCAGCCTATACACTTGCATAGGCTAGCACTGTGCCAGTAAGATGACGTCACAGACGCCATCTTACTGGCAATTCTTGCAGGTAACTCTGGGGTCCAGATCGGACCCCAGAGTTACTATAGCAACGATCGGCGCACCCCGAAAACGGTTCGGGGGGGCCGATCGTGGGGGAAAGACCCCCCAGATACATGTTAGATGCCGCGGTCGCGCTGACCGCGGCATTTAACGGGTTAAGCACCCGCGATCGGAGACAACTCCGATCGCGGGTGTTACACTGGGTTGCCGGCTATCAGTCACAGCCTGCACCCCGTCTTTCCCGATGCCGGTTCGGCTCAGATCTTGAGCCAAACCGGCATCAGCTCAGCGTCCGATATATCGGACGCTGAGCGCTAAGTCACTGAGCTCAGCGTCCGATATATTGGACGCTGAGCGGGAAGAGGTTAAAGACCACTGAAGGACATTCTTCCTGGATAACAGCACAAATGATACCAAACTTAATTATTTTTTCCTTTTAATGCATGACAATAATATAAGAAAATACTTCATGTCAAATGTAATTCAATTCATATTTTTTTTGTAAAAGTCACAAAAAACGAGGTGTATTAGCCATTACCATGAATAAGACCATATGACATTTATTACATATTACATATTTAGACACTGAATAGGAGGCTGAACATTGGACCAGAACAATAATGCAAAGTAGGCAGGTGGCGAAGCAAACCCCATGTTGCTGGGGGATTATCAATTGTGGAAAAAAAAACGATCAGTATGTTTCATCAGAAATACCTCATTCTTCCAATGATAGCTGCCTTCTGGAAGCAGTTCTGATACCTTTAAAGAGGACCTGTGACCCAATTTATCAAGCAGCTCCTAGTGCTTGATCAAACACCGCAGTGTTAGAGTGATAGCGTTACAGGAAACCTCCGGTAACGCTATCTAAGGCTGCATTCACACTACAGTATGGGGGACGTATATACGGCTGATATACGTCCCCCATACACTTCTATGGGCTCGCGGCGCCCTACGGGAGTGGTACGGAGCAGCACACGTACCGCCCCGAACCACGGGAAAAGATAGGACATGTCCTATCTTTTCCCGTATTACGGCACCGCGGCCATATATCGCTATGGAGAGGGGCGGGGGTGAGCTGCGCTCACCTCCTCCTCCTCTCCCCACGCTGCCATGTGCCAGCCATGCTACGTTGCGGCGGGCTCACGGCAGTGTGCATGCAGCCTAACAGTGCTGCGGAGTACAGTGTAATTGTCGGACAGCTCGCAAAGCTGGGGGCGGGGGCTTTGCGAGCGGTCTGATGATTACATTGTACCCCGCCACAGTGTTTCCGGTAACGCTATCACTCTAACACTGCAGCGTTTTTTCAAGCACTAGTGCCAAAAATTTAGGTGACAGGTCCTCTTTAAACACTTGATATAGTTAACCCAGTCCTTTCTATTGTTAATGTAGCTGCCTTTAAGGGAGAGTTGAGACATCCTGATGTCATATTTGGTTGGCCACCTTAAATGTGGATAGATGGCCATAGATTATTTGTTTACTGGCAAAACCTGACAAAATATTATATTATATATTTGATAGGAACAGTCAAAATATTTTGTGTATGGGGATTCTGTACTCCCCCCAATAGAGTCGAAGGTATTGAGAGTTCCAACAGCAAAATATCAAAATCCTTCTGAGAGATTTTTGGCAGTGATTTTCTCATTTCACCCATGCATAAGGGTCCACAGGAATAGGGGAGTTGGTAAAATAAAATTCAAATATAGACATACATTTTTGAGATAAGTACGGTAAATGAAAAGCAAAAATGGTAATTAAGAATAATCTATTTGCATGTTTGTTCTGAACTGTAAATCAGATGATAAATGTAACCCATGTGACTCACCAGGCTGGTTTAATTGCATGGTACTTTTACTCCATTGGGACAGCCCCACAATTGCCACCATCTTTGCTCCAAGACTGGATCTCCTCTTCTTTGTAGTACCACCAGCTGAATCTGAAGATACTGATGTACCCTTCTCAAGGTTGTACATCTCTCCACTGATGCTAGAGCTGCGGATGACATTTTTGGACGAGGAACTAGCCTCCCCGTTGAACATTTTGGGGAGGAAAGATCTTCACATGTGGAGGAAAGCAAAAAGGGAAGATTAAAATAGATTTATAATCATTTACATAGAATTTAATTTTGTGACATGAAGAATAAGAATTACATTATCAGAAAACAAAGCAATACCTTCTATGGGATGAATTGCTGAACTATACATGCCTATGAAGGAAGAGGCATGTCTTATATACAGAATTAAACAGTATTCATTAAAAAAAGTAAAAATGTAGCTGTTTCTGTCAGCTGAATTTGTGTGATGCCATGAATTATTTATATCTGACTGATTTTAGCAGTAGCTTAAATAATCTGTTCTATGCTCTGCAAGGGATCATCTTGAGATGTGTTAAATAAAGTATGGCTAATTATGGTGATTTATTGAATGTCTTCTCTTTTATGCAAGAATAAACAGAAGCAAATAAGCACAGAAAAAATACAGAAATGTAAACAC
Source organism: Engystomops pustulosus (assembly GCF_040894005.1). NCBI lineage: Eukaryota > Metazoa > Chordata > Amphibia > Anura > Leptodactylidae > Engystomops > Engystomops pustulosus. Next base: position 4,710 of record NW_027285517.1, on the reverse strand, counting down.
ATACATTTTACTGTAGTTTTCTTCTTCTTTGTTTTTGTTCTTAGATGGGTCTAATTCATATATTGTAGATGTAGTAGATGTTTGTAAAGTATGTTTTGTAATAGAGTAACATCTCCAAAAGCCATATCTCTAAAATTCTAATTTTTTAGTGCAAAATTGGGTGAACTGCTCAAACAATTTTAACTCTATTTCAGTTCAAATAAAATAAGGAAGTTTCATTGGACTCTCAATCTAGAATCTGAATAAATAGCACCTGTATAGTGTATAGTAAGAGGAATAATATTTAAATAGGCTCTTGTATATAAACATAAGTTTGCATTAAATGAATATGACTTTTTCATACTTTATTTATGCTTTTATTGTACACAAAACTGAGACATGCTCACTCACAGGAAGATAAGCAGCACCATGCCTGGACTAGTAGCACTTCCTAAAGCCTGACTATTATGCAGCTTTTTTCAAATGAGTTATGCAGAATAAAAATAACTTGAATCTACATACATGTTTAGCTGTGCCCTGTTCTTTCTGCTTTCCGTCTACTGATCATGGTAAACTTAAGATATATATACAGTACATGATGTGCCTATACAGGTAATTATAGATCCAGACAAAATTTTTGCCAGTGACAAAATTTTTTGCTGTAATGGGACCCAGGATTATAAATAAAGCTTCATTACAGACACCTTACAGCTGATAATTGCAGCCTGGGACTATAGTAAAGCATCCAGAGACTTCACCAGAGGTCACAGTGGTAGAGGGGGTCGTCTGTAAGTCGGGTGTCCTTAAATAGGGGACCGTCTGTATTACATAATGACTCTGACTAAATGACCATAATCCTCTAATAGACAGCTGCCTTTCACATTGCAAAAACCTTGATAAATGTGTCAGAAAGCTTTTTCTGCATAAATTAGACCAGAAGTCTCGAGAAATTGGCTTAATACAACTCCCCCAATGTTCGATTGCATGAAGCAAATGATTATAATTACAAACTATTTCCATCTGTTTTTGTTAATATAACCTAAAACTAATGTAATGAAAAACTTTAAAAGCGTAAAACTTTATCAGTTAAAAGTAACTGTATTGCTGTATTGGGACTTTCATGTTTTATATTTAGTTCTATTAAAAATCAATGACTTTTACAGGAACAAACAGCAGCAATTTCTGAACAAAATAAGGAAAAGGATCCGTAATATTGTTAGAAGGAAACACTGTCCCTGTATCTCTGACATCTCTAATTTCCACTTTCAGTGCAATTCCACCTTGTATGTATGTGTCCTGTAAGTCAGTACTAGTGTGAATGTGAGATGTTCCCATACCACCTTCCTCACAATCCCTTATTAGCTTTCTCTCCCCATTCCAGGGAAACAAGACTTTATACATCAGAACTGTGTGGGAAGCCTCAATCTTTGCAATTGCACTCCTTGTCGGCAAGTTGTATATTTTAGTAAAAAACACTGGTCCTCATAGTTATCAAAAAATGCATTTCTTGTGCTATATATCATTTTCACAATGTCATAGTGGTTCCATCAAAGCTAGAAACAAGTAGTAAAATCATTGTAGACCAAGATTTGCTCAATTTATAGAAATCTAGCAAAATTTGCACAGAAATTATTTCTATGACTAGATACTGAGGGCACAGTTAATAATAAAGAAAACTTACAGTTTTAAGAAAAGTATGCAATTACCTGCAATTCTATTTTGATCACTAGTATAATATTGTCCCTACGTTATTTGAATAGGTCACAATTATAGACAAACACAAACTTACTAAACTAATGAAAGGTTGTACTACAAAGGAACCCCCAAGGATAAAAAAAAATTCAGTAACCTTTTCAGTAAAAGCCACCTACACCAAATTTCCTACAACTGTGAGGACTTTTGGACTATTTCTCCCTGCAAATGTGTTTTTCTTCACCAATATTTATGTCAGACCTTATGTGCAGGGCCTTCAAAAAGATATCACTAAGACCGTATGTATAAACAATTCTTCTTTATATAATATTCTTTAAGCATTGACATAAGGCATATGTACATCACCATTCTTCGGCTAGCATGCCATAGTCCTTATAGCAGGGCCCTCTGTAGTCATGGCACAGTATCTCAATAGGGTTATGGTCAGAACTCTTAACTGGCCATGTTGAATACCAATCAACTTCTTTTTCGAATATACTTTGTTTGACCTAAGCCGCACATACACATCAAATGGAAAATTATACATTTGGCAAGTTCGGCTGACCATCTTATGAGGTCGCTCAATGTCCCCAAATGACAGCTATTAGAGGGGATAAGGGTAAGGAAAGTCAGAATTCAACTGTCTGATCTGAAGGAAAACTACTCAGACACTTGTGGCCAAGTCAATTGTGCAGGTATATGCAAAGGTGAGAGTGAACGTTGTCTTGTAGACATATTTTTATGCATTTGTGCTAAGAAGCTCCACTATTGTCTCATCCCAGAGGCAATCTATAACATCTGGGTGGCTTTAGGCAAACGATAGATGACAATCTATAGGTATTTAACTGTAATTCACCCTTTCTCTCTCACCACTTTTTGTAGGTCGCTTGTTGGAGTGGACTTAACAGGATACTATCTCCAAAGGAGAGGAGCACTAGCGGTGACAGTTCTCCATTTTTAGATATTGGGGCAGATTTATCAAAAGTGTCTAAAAGTTAGACCAACAATTTTAATATGTGCCATATTTTTCACAGTGTCTTATGCTGAATGATAAATCTTGTGTTGTTTAACCCCTTAAGGACGGAGGGTTTTTCGTCTCATTTCTCGCTCTCCAACTTCAAAAATCCATAACTTTTTCATTTTTCCGTGTACAGACCTGTGTGAGGGCTTATTTTGTGCGTAACAAATTTTACTTTCCCGTAATGTTATTTATTTTAACATGCCGTGTACTGCGAAGCTGAAAAAAAATTCCAAATGTGGAAAAATTGAAAAAAAAACGCACGTTCTTGTGGGCTCAGTTTTTACGACTTTCACTCTTCGCTCTAAATAACACACCTACTTTATTCTTTGGTTCGGTGCGATCGCGGTGATACCAAATTTATATAGGTTTTATTGTGTTTTAATACATTTTCAAAAATTAAACGAAAGTGTACAAAAAAGAAAAACATTTTTTTGCCATCTTCTGACGCTAATAACTTTTTCATACTTTGGCGCACGGAGATGTGTGAGGGGCCGTTTTTTGCGAAATGAAGCGATGTTTTCATTGCTACCATTTTGAGGTCTGTGCAACATTTTGATCATTTTTTATGTTATGTAAAAAGGTGTAAAAGTCGCATTTCGGACATTTGAGCGTTATTTCCCGCCTCGGAGGTCACCGCCGCCTGTAACCATTTTTATATTTTGATAGATCGAGCATTTTGGGACGTGGCGATACCTAATATGTTTGTGATTTTTACTGTTTATTATGTTTTATATCCGTTCTAGGGAAAGGGGGGTGATTTGAACTTTTAATATTTTATTAATTTTTTTTCTTTTTTTTTTTCACTATCTTTTAGACCATCTAGGGTACATTAACCCTAGATGGTCAGATCGCTGCTACCATATACTGCAATACTTCTGTATTGCAATATATGGCATTTTTGCAGCACATTCATTACAATGAGCCACTGGCTCATTGTAACGAATATGCAGCTGCCAGATAGCCTTGTGTCAAAAGAAGACACGAGGCTACCATGGCAACCGATGACGTTCGGGGGCGTGGCGATTGAAAAAAAGATGGCTGCTTTTAACTGCCGCCGGCGACTTTGCCGGCGGCAACGGGGGGGGTTAATAGCCGCGATCGGTGCTAGCACCGACCGCGGTTATTAGCGGTGGGGGTTTTATGCATTATGCAAAAAACCCCACCTTTGTATGAAGAGGACTCAGCCCGTGAGCCCTCTTCATACATCCCTTATACCTCTGCGCCGTAGAGCTACGGCGCAGAGCGTTAAGGGGTTAAATGGGTATTCCTATTTCAGCAAATTATCATGTTAATGTTTTTATTACAAAAAGTTATCCAACACACTTTCTGTATCAAATCCTCATGGTTTTCTAGGTTTAAAAAGCTGCTATGTTTACTTCCAGTGGACAGAGATCTGACCATGGTCACACAGGTGGATGACTCGTTATGTCATAGAGTAATCAGAGCTGTGTTTTATAACAAGCTGTGCACCTGTGTGGTCAGATTTCTGTCCACTGAAAGTAAATGAAGAAGCTTTCAATAGAATGACAGCAAGCAGAGATCTAGAAAACAGTGAGTAATTGATACAGAAAGTATATTGGAAAATTGTATAACTGGTTATAATACAAACAATAACAATAATTTGCTTTAATGGGAATACCCCTTTAAGGCTATGTAGTCCTACTACAACTCCTTCATTTTTGATTAGCATATACCCTACAAATGTGCTAAAATGCTGGTATAGTTGCATAATTTTTGGTCCACATACCATTTCCCTCTAAGTAATGGCCTATGACCCATTTGTTACATTAGTCCTAAAAGTGTCTTATAAAACCATTGATAAATGTTGTACACTGATTGATAACTATGTCCCATATTGTCTAACTGTGGATTGGTGCACACCCAGATTTTGAAGAATGCATTTGTAGTATTTTCCCTCAACAAGTCTTCTAAGCTCGTTTGTTGACATGTCAATACAATATTTAGTCTTTCTTCCGAATTCCACATTTGTTAGTAACAATGATATTCGCTCCTTGCAC
>NW_027285516.1:22500-44335 GCF_040894005.1 Engystomops pustulosus | reverse complement strand
TCCCGGGTAGCCTGAGCGGCTTCTCCCGCTGAACTCTTACTTCCATGGGCATGTTCCTCATCAGGAACCAACGACCAAGTGTGGCCCAGGGACAGTGACACATTCCCGGGTAGCCTCAGCAGCTGCTCCCGCTGAGCTACTTCCATGAGCACTATTCCTCCCCGGGACCTGCCGCCAAGTCTGGCCGGGGGACAGTGACACATTCCCGGGTAGCCTGAGTGGCTGCTCCCGCTGAGCTACTTCCATGGGAACTATTCCTCCCCGGGACTTGCCGCCAAGTCTTGGCCGGGGGACAGTGACACATTCCCGGGTAGCCTGAGTGGCTGCTCCCGCTGAGCTCTTACTTCCATGGGCATGTTCCTCACCGGGACATACTACCAGTGTGGCCGGGTTTCGAGCTCCAAACTCGGCTTGCACTTGGTCGCTTGGGGGGTCCCCTCCGCTCCGGGAAGGGCGCCCTCCAGCGGGCAGACGAGGGTACTTCTAGTCTGCCCGAGCTCCATGGGGCCCCTCTCGCCCCTAGGCTCCCCGCCCAGGGTTCCAGGGTCCCGGATACAGCCACCCTGTCGAGTTCGGTATAGGGTACCGGGCCTGGCTGGAATCACGCCGGGATCGGTGAGACCTCCTCGGCCGCGGCTCAGCCTCCAAACTCCCTTTCGCGGTTCTCTTCCCTTCAACTTCCATGGACACGTTCCACACTTGGACCTACGACCAAGTGTGCCCGGGGAACAGTCACCCATGCCCGGGTAGCCTCAGCGGCTGCTCCCGCTGAGGTCAACTTGGAGGTTGGAGCTCCGACTTCCATGGGCACTATTCCTCCCCGGGACCTGCCGCCAAGTCTGGCCGGGGGACAGTGACACATTCCCGGGTAGCCTGAGCGGCTGCTCCCGCTGCACTCTTTAGTTCCATGGGCATGTTCCTCATCAGGAATCAACGACCAAGTGTGGCCGAGGGACAGTGACACATTCCCGGGTAGCCTGAGTGGCTGCTCCCGCTGAGCTACTTCCATGAGCACTATTCCTCCCCGGGACCTGCCGCCAAGTCTGGCCGGGGGACAGTGACACATTCCCGGGTAGCCTGAGCGGCTGCTCCCGCTGAGCTACTTCCATGGGAACTATTCCTCCCGGGACTTGCCGCCAAGTCTTGGCCGGGGGACAGTGACACATTCCCGGGTAGCCTGAGTGGCTGCTCCCGCTGAGCTCTTACTTCCATGGGCATGTTCCTCACCGGGACATACTACCAAGTGTGGCCGGGTTTCGAGCTCCAAACTCGGCTTGCACTTGGTCGCTTGGGGGGTCCCCTCCGCTCCGGGAAGGGCGCCCTCCAGCGGGCAGACGAGGGTACTTCTAGTCTGCCCGAGCTCCATGGGGCCCCTCTCGCCCCTAGGCTCCCGGCCCAGGGTTCCAGGGTCGCGGATCCAGCCACCATGCGGAGTTCGGTTTGGGTACCGGGCCTGGCAGAAATCACGCCGGGATCGGTGAGCCCTCCTCGGCCGCGGCTTCGCGCAAAAACTCCCTTTCGCGGTTCTCTTCACTTCAACTTCCATGGACACGTTCCACACTTGGACCTACGACCAAGTGTGCCCGGGGAACAGTAACCCATGCCCGGGCAGCCTCAGCAAGTGCTCCCGCTGAGGTCAATTTGGAGGTTTGAGCTCCGACTTCCATGGCCATGTTCCTCACCGGGACCTACGACCAAGCGTGGCCGGGTTTCGAGCTCCAAACTCGGCTTGCACTTTGTGGCCAAGGGGGTCCCCTCCGCTCCGGGAAGGGCGCCCTCCAGCGGGCAGACGAGGTTACTTCTAGTCTGCCCGAGCTCCATGGGGCATTATTCCTCCCCGGGACTTGCCGCCAAGTCTGGCCGGGGGACAGTGACACTTGGCCGGGTAGGCGAAGTGGCTTCTCCCGCTGACTTGCCCCTTTGGAAGTAGGAGCTCTTACTTCCATGGGCATTATACCTCTCGAAGACTTAGAGCCAAGTGAGCTCCTACTTCCATGGGCATTATTCCTCCCCGGGACTTGCCGCCAAGTCTGGCCGGGGGACAGTGACACTTGGCCGGGTAGGCGAAGTGGCTTCTCCCGCTGACTTGCCCCTTTGGAAGTAGGAGCTCCTACTTCCATGGGCATTATTCCTCCCCGGACTTGCCGCCAAGTCTGGCCGGGGGACAGTGACACTTGGCCGGGTAGGCGAAGTGGCTTCTCCCGCTGACTTGCCCCTTTGGAAGTAGGAGCTCCTACTTCCATGGGCATTATTCCTCCCCGGGACTTGCCGCCAAGTCTGGCCGGGGGACAGTGACACTTGGCCGGGTAGGCGAAGTGGCTTCTCCCGCTGACTTGCCCCTTTGGAAGTAGGAGCTCTTACTTCCATGGGCATTATACCTCTCGAAGACTTAGAGCCAAGTGAGCTCCTACTTCCATGGGCATTATTCCTCCCCGGGACTTGCCGCCAAGTCTGGCCGGGGGACAGTGACACTTGGCCGGGTAGGCGAAGTGGCTTCTCCCGCTGACTTGCCCCTTTGGAAGTAGGAGCTCCTACTTCCATGGGCATTATTCCTCCCCGGGACTTGCCGCCAAGTCTGGCCGGGGGACAGTGACACTTGGCCGGGTAGGCGAAGTGGCTTCTCCCGCTGACTTGCCCCTTTGGAAGTAGGAGCTCCTACTTCCATGGGCATTATTCCTCCCCGGGACTTCCCGCCAAGTCTGGCCGGGGGACAGTGACACTTGGCCGGGTAGGCGAAGTGGCTTCTCCCGCTGACTTGCCCCTTTGGAAGTAGGAGCTCTTACTTCCATGGGCATTATACCTCTCGAAGACTTAGAGCCAAGTGAGCTCCTACTTCCATGGGCATTATTCCTCCCCGGGACTTGCCGCCAAGTCTGGCCGGGGGACAGTGACACTTGGCCGGGTAGGCGAAGTGGCTTCTCCCGCTGACTTGCCCCTTTGGAAGTAGGAGCTCCTACTTCCATGGGCATTATTCCTCCCCGGGACTTGCCGCCAAGTCTGGCCGGGGGACAGTGACACTTGGCCGGGTAGGCGAAGTGGCTTCTCCCGCTGACTTGCCCCTTTGGAAGTAGGAGCTCCTACTTCCATGGGCATTATTCCTCCCCGGGACTTGCCGCCAAGTCTGGCCGGGGGACAGTGACACTTGGCCGGGTAGGCGAAGTGGCTTCTCCGCTGACTTGCCCCTTTGGAAGTAGGAGCTCCTACTTCCATGGGCATTATTCCTCCCCGGGACTTCCCGCCAAGTCTGGCCGGGGGACAGTGACACTTGGCCGGGTAGGCGAAGTGGCTTCTCCCGCTGACTTGCCCCTTTGGAAGTAGGAGCTCTTACTTCCATGGGCATTATACCTCTCGAAGACTTAGAGCCAAGTGAGCTCCTACTTCCATGGGCATTATTCCTCCCCGGGACTTGCCGCCAAGTCTGGCCGGGGGACAGTGACACTTGGCCGGGTAGGCGAAGTGGCTTCTCCCGCTGACTTGCCCCTTTGGAAGTAGGAGCTCCTACTTCCATGGGCATTATTCCTCCCCGGGACTTGCCGCCAAGTCTGGCCGGGGGACAGTGACACTTGGCCGGGTAGGCGAAGTGGCTTCTCCCGCTGACTTGCCCCTTTGGAAGTAGGAGCTCCTACTTCCATGGGCATTATTCCTCCCCGGGACTTGCCGCCAAGTCTGGCCGGGGGACAGTGACACTTGGCCGGGTAGGCGAAGTGGCTTCTCCCGCTGACTTGCCCCTTTGGAAGTAGGAGCTCCTACTTCCATGGGCATTATTCCTCCCCGGGACTTGCCGCCAAGTCTGGCCGGGGGACAGTGACACTTGGCCGGGTAGGCGAAGTGGCTTCTCCCGCTGACTTGCCCCTTTGGAAGTAGGAGCTCTTACTTCCATGGGCATTATACCTCTCGAAGACTTAGAGCCAAGTGAGCTCCTACTTCCATGGGCATTATTCCTCCCCGGGACTTGCCGCCAAGTCTGGCCGGGGGACAGTGACACTTGGCCGGGTAGGCGAAGTGGCTTCTCCCGCTGACTTGCCCCTTTGGAAGTAGGAGCTCTTACTTCCATGGGCATTATACCTCTCGAAGACTTAGAGCCAAGTGAGCTCCTACTTCCATGGGCATTATTCCTCCCCGGGACTTGCCGCCAAGTCTGGCCGGGGGACAGTGACACTTGGCCGGGTAGGCGAAGTGGCTTCTCCCGCTGACTTGCCCCTTTGGAAGTAGGAGCTCCTACTTCCATGGGCATTATTCCTCCCCGGGACTTGCCGCCAAGTCTGGCCGGGGGACAGTGACACTTGGCCGGGTAGGCGAAGTGGCTTCTCCCGCTGACTTGCCCCTTTGGAAGTAGGAGCTCCTACTTCCATGGGCATTATTCCTCCCCGGGACTTCCCGCCAAGTCTGGCCGGGGGACAGTGACACTTGGCCGGGTAGGCGAAGTGGCTTCTCCCGCTGACTTGCCCCTTTGGAAGTAGGAGCTCTTACTTCCATGGGCATTATACCTCTCGAAGACTTAGAGCCAAGTGAGCTCCTACTTCCATGGGCATTATTCCTCCCCGGGACTTGCCGCCAAGTCTGGCCGGGGGACAGTGACACTTGGCCGGGTAGGCGAAGTGGCTTCTCCCGCTGACTTGCCCCTTTGGAAGTAGGAGCTCCTACTTCCATGGGCATTATTCCTCCCCGGGACTTGCCGCCAAGTCTGGCCGGGGGACAGTGACACTTGGCCGGGTAGGCGAAGTGGCTTCTCCCGCTGACTTGCCCCTTTGGAAGTAGGAGCTCCTACTTCCATGGGCATTATTCCTCCCCGGGACTTGCCGCCAAGTCTGGCCGGGGGACAGTGACACTTGGCCGGGTAGGCGAAGTGGCTTCTCCCGCTGACTTGCCCCTTTGGAAGTAGGAGCTCCTACTTCCATGGGCATTATTCCTCCCCGGGACTTGCCGCCAAGTCTGGCCGGGGGACAGTGACACTTGGCCGGGTAGGCGAAGTGGCTTCTCCCGCTGACTTGCCCCTTTGGAAGTAGGAGCTCTTACTTCCATGGGCATTATACCTCTCGAAGACTTAGAGCCAAGTGAGCTCCTACTTCCATGGGCATTATTCCTCCCCGGGACTTGCCGCCAAGTCTGGCCGGGGGACAGTGACACTTGGCCGGGTAGGCGAAGTGGCTTCTCCCGCTGACTTGCCCCTTTGGAAGTAGGAGCTCCTACTTCCATGGGCATTATTCCTCCCCGGGACTTGCCGCCAAGTCTGGCCGGGGGACAGTGACACTTGGCCGGGTAGGCGAAGTGGCTTCTCCCGCTGACTTGCCCCTTTGGAAGTAGGAGCTCCTACTTCCATGGGCATTATTCCTCCCCGGGACTTGCCGCCAAGTCTGGCCGGGGGACAGTGACACTTGGCCGGGTAGGCGAAGTGGCTTCTCCCGCTGACTTGCCCCTTTGGAAGTAGGAGCTCTTACTTCCATGGGCATTATACCTCTCGAAGACTTAGAGCCAAGTGAGCTCCTACTTCCATGGGCATTATTCCTCCCCGGGACCTACTGCCAAGTGTGGCCGGGGAACAGTGACTCTTGGCCGGATAGAACTAGTGGCTTCTCCCGCTGACTTGCCCCTTTGGAAGTAGGAGCTCCTACTTCCATGGGCATTATTCCTCCCCGGGACCTACTGCCAAGTGTGGCCGGGGAACAGTGACTCTTGGCCGGATAGGCCAAGTGGCTTCTCCCGCTGACTTGCCCCTTTGGAAGTAGGAGCTCCTACTTCCATGGGCATTATTCCTCCCCGGGACCTACTGCCAAGTGTGGCCGGGGAACAGTGACATGTGGCCGGATAGGCCAAGTGGCTTCTCCCGCTGACTTGCCCCTTTGGAAGTAGTAGCTCCTACTTCCATGGGCATTATTCCTCCCCGGGACCTACTGCCAAGTGTGGCCGGGGAACAGTGACTCTTGGCCGGATAGGCCGAGTGGCTTCTCCCGCTGACTTGCCCCTTTGGAAGTAGGAGCTCCTACTTCCATGGGCATTATTCCTCCCCGGGACCTACGGCCAAGTGTGGCCGGGGAACAGTGACTCTTGGCCGGTTAGGCCAAGTGGCTTCTCCCGCTGACTTGCCCCTATGGAAGTAGGAGCTCTTACTTCCATGGGCAGTATACCTCTCGGGGACTTAGAGCCAAGTGTCTTCACCCTTTGGAGGTAGTAGCTCCTACTTCCATGGGCATTATTCCTCCCCGGGACATACTGCCAAGTGTGGCCGGGGAACAGTGACTCTTGGCCGGATAGGCCAAGTGGCTTCTCCCGCTGACTTGCCCCTTTGGAGGTAGTAGCTCCTACTTCCATGGGCATTATTCCTCCCCGGGACCTACAGCCAAGAGTGGCCGGGGAACAGTGACTCCTGGCCGGATAGGCCAAGTGGCTTCTCCCGCTGACTTGCCCCTTTGGAAGTAGGAGCTCCTACTTCCATGGGCATTATTCCTCCCCGGGACCTACTGCCAAGTGTGGCCGGGGAACAGTGACTCTTGGCCGGATAGGCCAAGTGGCTTCTCCCGCTGACTTGCCCCTTTGGAAGTAGGAGCTCTTACTTCCATGGGCATTATTCCTCCCCGGGACCTACTGCCAAGTGTGGCCGGGGAACAGTGACTCTTGGCCGGATAGGCCAAGTGGCTTCTCCCGCTGACTTGCCCCTTTGGAAGTAGGAGCTCTTACTTCCATGGTCATTATTCCTCCCCGGGACCTACTGCCAAGTGTAGCCGGGGAACAGTGACTCTTTGCCGGATAGGCCAAGTGGCTTCTCCCGCTGACTTGCCCCTTTGGAAGTAGGAGCTCCTACTTCCATGGGCATTATTCCTCCCCGGGACCTACTGCCAAGTGTGGCCGGGGAACAGTGACTCTTGGCCGGATAGGCCAAGTGGCTTCTCCCGCTGACTTGCCCCTTTGGAAGTAGGAGCTCTTACTTCCATGGGCATTATTCCTCCCCGGGACCTACTGCCAAGTGTGGCCGGGGAACAGTGACTCTTGGCCGGGTAGGCCAAGTGGCTTCTCCCGCTGACTTGCCCCTTTGGAAGTAGGAGCTCTTACTTCCATGGTCATTATTCCTCCCCGGGACCTACTGCCAAGTGTAGCCGGGGAAGAGTGACTCTTGGCCGGATAGGCCAAGTGGCTTCTCCCGCTGACTTGCCCCTATGGAAGTAGGAGCTCTTACTTCCATGGGCATTATTCCTCCCCGGGACCTACTGCCAAGTGTGGCCGGGGAACAGTGACTCTTGGCCGGATAGGCCAAGTGGCTTCTCCCGCTGACTTGCCCCTTTGGAAGTAGGAGCTCTTACTTCCATGGTCATTATTCCTCCCCGGGACCTACTGCCAAGTGTGGCCGGGGAACAGTGACTCTTGGCCGGATAGGCCAAGTGGCTTCTCCCGCTGACTTGCCCCTTTGGAAGTAGGAGCTCCTACTTCCATGGGCATTATTCCTCCCCGGGACCTACTGCCAAGTGTGGCCGGGGAACAGTGACTCTTGCCTGGGTAGGCCAAGTGGCTTCTCCCGCTGACTTGCCCCTTTGGAAGTAGGAGCTCCTACTTCCATGGGCATTATTCCTCCCCGGGACCTACTGCCAAGTGTGGCCGGGGAACAGTGACTCTTGGCCGGATAGAACTAGTGGCTTCTTCCGCTGACTTGCCCCTTTGGAAGTAGGAGCTCCTACTTCCATGGGCATTATTCCTCCCCGGGACCTACAGCCAAGCTTGGCCGGGGGACAGTGACATGTGGCCGGATAGGCCAAGTGGCTTCTCCCGCTGACTTGCCCCTATGGAAGTAGGAGCTCTTACTTCCATGGGCAGTATACCTCTCGAGGACTTAGAGCCAAGTGTCTTCACCCTTTGGAGGTAGTAGCTCCTACTTCCATGGGCATTATTCCTCCCCGGGACCTACTGCCAAGTGTGGCCGGGGGACAGTGACATGTGGCCGGATAGGCCAAGTGGCTTCTCCCGCTGACTTGCCCCTTTGGAAGTAGGAGCTCTTACTTCCATGGGCATTATTCCTCCCCGGGACCTACAGCCAAGAGTGGCCGGGGAACAGTGACTCCTGGCCGGATAGGCCAAGTGGCTTCTCCCGCTGACTTGCCCCTTTGGAAGTAGGAGCTCCTACTTCCATGGGCATTATTCCTCCCCGGGACCTACTGCCAAGTGTGGCCGGGGAACAGTGACTCTTGGCCGGATAGGCCAAGTGGCTTCTCCCGCTGACTTGCCCCTTTGGAAGTAGGAGCTCTTACTTCCATGGGCATTATTCCTCCCCGGGACCTACTGCCAAGTGTGGCCGGGGAACAGTGACTCTTGGCCGGATAGGCCAAGTGGCTTCTCCCGCTGACTTGCCCCTTTGGAAGTAGGAGCTCTTACTTCCATGGTCATTATTCCTCCCCGGGACCTACTGCCAAGTGTAGCCGGGGAACAGTGACTCTTTGCCGGATAGGCCAAGTGGCTTCTCCCGCTGACTTGCCCCTTTGGAAGTAGGAGCTCCTACTTCCATGGGCATTATTCCTCCCCGGGACCTACTGCCAAGTGTGGCCGGGGAACAGTGACTCTTGGCCGGATAGGCCAAGTGGCTTCTCCCGCTGACTTGCCCCTTTGGAAGTAGGAGCTCTTACTTCCATGGGCATTATTCCTCCCCGGGACCTACTGCCAAGTGTGGCCGGGGAACAGTGACTCTTGGCCGGATAGGCCAAGTGGCTTCTCCCGCTGACTTGCCCCTTTGGAAGTAGGAGCTCTTACTTCCATGGTCATTATTCCTCCCCGGGACCTACTGCCAAGTGTAGCCGGGGAAGAGTGACTCTTGGCCGGATAGGCCAAGTGGCTTCTCCCGCTGACTTGCCCCTATGGAAGTAGGAGCTCTTACTTCCATGGGCATTATTCCTCCCCGGGACCTACTGCCAAGTGTGGCCGGGGAACAGTGACTCTTGGCCGGATAGGCCAAGTGGCTTCTCCCGCTGACTTGCCCCTTTGGAAGTAGGAGCTCTTACTTCCATGGTCATTATTCCTCCCCGGGACCTACTGCCAAGTGTGGCCGGGGAACAGTGACTCTTGGCCGGATAGGCCAAGTGGCTTCTCCCGCTGACTTGCCCCTTTGGAAGTAGGAGCTCCTACTTCCATGGGCATTATTCCTCCCCGGGACCTACTGCCAAGTGTGGCCGGGGAACAGTGACTCTTGCCTGGGTAGGCCAAGTGGCTTCTCCCGCTGACTTGCCCCTTTGGAAGTAGGAGCTCCTACTTCCATGGGCATTATTCCTCCCCGGGACCTACTGCCAAGTGTGGCCGGGGAACAGTGACTCTTGGCCGGATAGAACTAGTGGCTTCTTCCGCTGACTTGCCCCTTTGGAAGTAGGAGCTCCTACTTCCATGGGCATTATTCCTCCCCGGGACCTACAGCCAAGCTTGGCCGGGGGACAGTGACATGTGGCCGGATAGGCCAAGTGGCTTCTCCCGCTGACTTGCCCCTATGGAAGTAGGAGCTCTTACTTCCATGGGCAGTATACCTCTCGAGGACTTAGAGCCAAGTGTCTTCACCCTTTGGAGGTAGTAGCTCCTACTTCCATGGGCATTATTCCTCCCCGGGACCTACTGCCAAGTGTGGCCGGGGGACAGTGACATGTGGCCGGATAGGCCAAGTGGCTTCTCCCGCTGACTTGCCCCTTTGGAAGTAGGAGCTCTTACTTCCATGGGCATTATTCCTCCCCGGGACCTACAGCCAAGTGTGGCCGGGGAACAGTGACTCTTGGACGGATAGGCCAAGTGGCTGCTCCCGCTGACTTGCCCCTTTGGAAGTAGGAGCTCCTACTTCCATGGGCATTATTCCTCCCCGGGACCTACTGCCAAGTGTGGCCGGGGAACAGTGACTCTTGGCCGGATAGGCCAAGTGGCTGCTCCCGCTGACTTGCCCCTTTGGAAGTAGGAGCTCTTACTTCCATGGGCATTATTCCTCCCCGGGACCTACTGCCAAGTGTGGCCGGGGGACAGTGACATGTGGCCGGATAGGCCAAGTGGCTTCTCCCGCTGACTTGCCCCTTTGGAAGTAGGAGCTCTTACTTCCATGGGCATTATTCCTCCCCGGGACCTACTGCCAAGTGTTGCCGGGGGACAGTGACATGTGGCCGGATAGCCCAAGTGGCTTCTCCCGCTGACTTGCCCCTTTGGAAGTAGGAGCTCCTACTTCCATGGGCATTATTCCTCCCCGGGACCTCCTGCCAAGTGTGGCCGGGGAACAGTGACTCTTGGCCGGATAGGCCAAGTGGCTTCTCCCGCTGACTTGCCCCTTTGGAAGTAGGAGCTCCTACTTCCATGGGCATTATTCCTCCCCGGGACCTACTGCCAAGTGTGGCCGGGGAACAGTGACTCTTGGCCGGATAGGCCAAGTTGCTTCTCCCGCTTACTTTCCCCTTTGGAAGTAGGAGCTCCTACTTCCATGGGCATTATTCCTCCCCGGGACCTACTGCCAAGTGTGGCCGGGGAACAGTGACTCTTGGCCGGATAGGCCAAGTGGCTTCTCCCGCTTACTTTCCCCTTTGGAAGTAGGAGCTCCTACTTCCATGGGCATTATTCCTCCCCGGGACCTACTGCCAAGTGTGGCCGGGGAACAGTGACTCTTGGCCGGATAGGCCAAGTGGCTTCTCCCGCTGACTTGACCCTTTGGAAGTAGGAGCTCCTACTTCCATGGGCATTATTCCTCCCCGGGACCTCCTGCCAAGTGTGGCCGGGGAACAGTGACTCTTGGCCGGATAGGCCAAGTTGCTTCTCCCGCTGACTTGCCCCTTTGGAAGTAGGAGCTCCTACTTCCATGGGCACTATACCTCTCGGGGACTTAGAGCCAAGTGTCTTCACCCTTTGGAGGTAGTAGCTCCTACTTCCATGGGCATTATTCCTCCCCGGGACCTCCTGCCAAGTGTGGCCGGGGAACAGTGACTCTTGTTCGGATAGGCCAAGTGGCTTCTCCCGCTGACTTGCCCCTTTGGAAGTAGGAGCTCCTACTTCCATGGGCATTATTCCTCCCCGGGACCTACTGCCAAGTGTGGCCGGGGAACAGTGACTCTTGGCCGGATAGGCCAAGTGGCTTCTCCCGCTGACTTGACCCTTTGGAAGTAGGAGCTCCTACTTCCATGGGCATTATTCCTCCCCGGGACCTACTGCCAAGTGTGGCCGGGGAACAGTGACTCTTGCCTGGGTAGGCCAAGTGGCTTCTCCCGCTGACTTGCCCCTTTGGAAGTAGGAGCTCCTACTTCCATGGGCATTATTCCTCCCCGGGACCTACTGCCAAGAGTGGCCGGGGGACAGTGACATGTGGCCGGATAGGCCAAGTGGCTTCTCCCGCTGACTTGCCCCTTTGGAAGTAGGAGCTCCTACTTCCATGGGCATTATTCCTCCCCGGGACCTACTGCCAAGTGTGGCCGGGGAACAGTGACTCTTGGCCGTATATGCCAAGTGGCTTCTCCCGCTGACTTGCCCCTTTGGAAGTAGGAGCTCCTACTTCCATGGGCATTATTCCTCTCCGGGACCTACTGCCAAGTGTGGCCGGGGAACAGTGACTCTTGGCCGGATAGGCCAAGTGGCTTCTCCCGCTGACTTGACCCTTTGGAAGTAGGAGCTCTTACTTCCATGGGCACTATACCTCTCGTGGACTTAGAGCCAAGTGTCTTCACTCTTTGGAGGTAGTAGCTCCTACTTCCATGGGCATTATTCCTCCCCGGGACCTACTGCCAAGTGTGGCCGGGGGACAGTGACATGTGGCCGGATAGGCCAAGTGGCTTCTCCCGCTGACTTGCCCCTTTGGAAGTAGGAGCTCTTACTTCCATGGGCATTATTCCTCCCCGGGACCTACAGCCAAGTGTGGCCGGGGAACAGTGACTCTTGGACGGATAGGCCAAGTGGCTGCTCCCGCTGACTTGCCCCTTTGGAAGTAGGAGCTCCTACTTCCATGGGCATTATTCCTCCCCGGGACCTACTGCCAAGTGTGGCCGGGGAACAGTGACTCTTGGCCGGATAGGCCAAGTGGCTGCTCCCGCTGACTTGCCCCTTTGGAAGTAGGAGCTCCTACTTCCATGGGCATTATTCCTCCCCGGGACTTGCCGCCAAGTCTGGCCGGGGGACAGTGACACTTGGCCGGGTAGGCGAAGTGGCTTCTCCCGCTGACTTGCCCCTTTGGAAGTAGGAGCTCTTACTTCCATGGGCATTATACCTCTCGAAGACTTAGAGCCAAGTGAGCTCCTACTTCCATGGGCATTATTCCTCCCCGGGACTTGCCGCCAAGTCTGGCCGGGGGACAGTGACACTTGGCCGGGTAGGCGAAGTGGCTTCTCCCGCTGACTTGCCCCTTCGGAAGTAGGAGCTCCTACTTCCATGGGCATTATTCCTCCCCGGGACTTGCCGCCAAGTCTGGCCGGGGGACAGTGACACTTGGCCGGGTAGGCGAAGTGGCTTCTCCCGCTGACTTGCCCCTTTGGAAGTAGGAGCTCTTACTTCCATGGGCATTATACCTCTCGAAGACTTAGAGCCAAGTGAGCTCCTACTTCCATGGGCATTATTCCTCCCCGGGACCTACTGCCAAGTGTGGCCGGGGAACAGTGACTCTTGGCCGGATAGGCCAAGTGGCTTCTCCCGCTGACTTGCCCCTATGGAAGTAGGAGCTCTTACTTCCATGGGCATTATTCCTCCCCGGGACCTACTGCCAAGTGTGGCCGGGGAACAGTGACTCTTGGCCGGATAGGCCAAGTGGCTTCTCCCGCTGACTTGCCCCTTTGGAAGTAGGAGCTCTTACTTCCATGGTCATTATTCCTCCCCGGGACCTACTGCCAAGTGTGGCCGGGGAACAGTGACTCTTGGCCGGATAGGCCAAGTGGCTTCTCCCGCTGACTTGCCCCTTTGGAAGTAGGAGCTCCTACTTCCATGGGCATTATTCCTCCCCGGGACCTACTGCCAAGTGTGGCCGGGGAACAGTGACTCTTGCCTGGGTAGGCCAAGTGGCTTCTCCCGCTGACTTGCCCCTTTGGAAGTAGGAGCTCCTACTTCCATGGGCATTATTCCTCCCCGGGACCTACTGCCAAGTGTGGCCGGGGAACAGTGACTCTTGGCCGGATAGAACTAGTGGCTTCTTCCGCTGACTTGCCCCTTTGGAAGTAGGAGCTCCTACTTCCATGGGCATTATTCCTCCCCGGGACCTACAGCCAAGCTTGGCCGGGGGACAGTGACATGTGGCCGGATAGGCCAAGTGGCTTCTCCCGCTGACTTGCCCCTATGGAAGTAGGAGCTCTTACTTCCATGGGCAGTATACCTCTCGAGGACTTAGAGCCAAGTGTCTTCACCCTTTGGAGGTAGTAGCTCCTACTTCCATGGGCATTATTCCTCCCCGGGACCTACTGCCAAGTGTGGCCGGGGGACAGTGACATGTGGCCGGATAGGCCAAGTGGCTTCTCCCGCTGACTTGCCCCTTTGGAAGTAGGAGCTCTTACTTCCATGGGCATTATTCCTCCCCGGGACCTACAGCCAAGTGTGGCCGGGGAACAGTGACTCTTGGACGGATAGGCCAAGTGGCTGCTCCCGCTGACTTGCCCCTTTGGAAGTAGGAGCTCCTACTTCCATGGGCATTATTCCTCCCCGGGACCTACTGCCAAGTGTGGCCGGGGAACAGTGACTCTTGGCCGGATAGGCCAAGTGGCTGCTCCCGCTGACTTGCCCCTTTGGAAGTAGGAGCTCTTACTTCCATGGGCATTATTCCTCCCCGGGACCTACTGCCAAGTGTGGCCGGGGGACAGTGACATGTGGCCGGATAGGCCAAGTGGCTTCTCCCGCTGACTTGCCCCTTTGGAAGTAGGAGCTCTTACTTCCATGGGCATTATTCCTCCCCGGGACCTACTGCCAAGTGTTGCCGGGGGACAGTGACATGTGGCCGGATAGCCCAAGTGGCTTCTCCCGCTGACTTGCCCCTTTGGAAGTAGGAGCTCCTACTTCCATGGGCATTATTCCTCCCCGGGACCTCCTGCCAAGTGTGGCCGGGGAACAGTGACTCTTGGCCGGATAGGCCAAGTGGCTTCTCCCGCTGACTTGCCCCTTTGGAAGTAGGAGCTCCTACTTCCATGGGCATTATTCCTCCCCGGGACCTACTGCCAAGTGTGGCCGGGGAACAGTGACTCTTGGCCGGATAGGCCAAGTTGCTTCTCCCGCTTACTTTCCCCTTTGGAAGTAGGAGCTCCTACTTCCATGGGCATTATTCCTCCCCGGGACCTACTGCCAAGTGTGGCCGGGGAACAGTGACTCTTGGCCGGATAGGCCAAGTGGCTTCTCCCGCTGACTTGACCCTTTGGAAGTAGGAGCTCCTACTTCCATGGGCATTATTCCTCCCCGGGACCTCCTGCCAAGTGTGGCCGGGGAACAGTGACTCTTGGCCGGATAGGCCAAGTTGCTTCTCCCGCTGACTTGCCCCTTTGGAAGTAGGAGCTCCTACTTCCATGGGCACTATACCTCTCGGGGACTTAGAGCCAAGTGTCTTCACCCTTTGGAGGTAGTAGCTCCTACTTCCATGGGCATTATTCCTCCCCGGGACCTCCTGCCAAGTGTGGCCGGGGAACAGTGACTCTTGTTCGGATAGGCCAAGTCACTTCTCCCGCTGACTTGCCCCTTTGGAAGTAGGAGCTCCTACTTCCATGGGCATTATTCCTCCCCGGGACCTACTGCCAAGTGTGACCGGGGAACAGTGACTCTTGGCCGGATAGGCCAAGTGGCTTCTCCCGCTGACTTGACCCTTTGGAAGTAGGAGCTCCTACTTCCATGGGCATTATTCCTCCCCGGGACCTACTGCCAAGTGTGGCCGGGGAACAGTGACTCTTGCCTGGGTAGGCCAAGTGGCTTCTCCCGCTGACTTGCCCCTTTGGAAGTAGGAGCTCCTACTTCCATGGGCATTATTCCTCCCCGGGACCTACTGCCAAGAGTGGCCGGGGGACAGTGACATGTGGCCGGATAGGCCAAGTGGCTTCTCCCGCTGACTTGCCCCTTTGGAAGTAGGAGCTCCTACTTCCATGGGCATTATTCCTCCCCGGGACCTACTGCCAAGAGTGGCCGGGGGACAGTGACATGTGGCCGGATAGGCCAAGTGGCTTCTCCCGCTGACTTGCCCCTTTGGAAGTAGGAGCTCCTACTTCCATGGGCATTATTCCTCCCCGGGACCTACTGCCAAGTGTGGCCGGGGAACAGTGACTCTTGGCCGGATAGGCCAAGTGGCTTCTCCCGCTGACTTGCCCCTTTGGAAGTAGGAGCTCTTACTTCCATGGGCACTATACCTCTCGGGGACTTACAGCCAAGTGTCTTCACTCTTTGGAGGTAGTAGCTCCTACTTCCATGGGCATTATTCCTCCCCGGGACCTACTGCCAAGTGTGGCCGGGGGACAGTGACATGTGGCCGGATAGGCCAAGTGGCTTCTCCCGCTGACTTGCCCCTTTGGAAGTAGGAGCTCTTACTTCCATGGGCATTATTCCTCCCCGGGACCTACAGCCAAGTGTGGCCGGGGAACAGTGACTCTTGGACGGATAGGCCAAGTGGCTGCTCCCGCTGACTTGCCCCTTTGGAAGTAGGAGCTCCTACTTCCATGGGCATTATTCCTCCCCGGGACCTACTACCAAGTGTGGCCGGGGAACAGTGACTCTTGGCCGGATAGGCCAAGTGGCTGCTCCCGCTGACTTGCCCCTTTGGAAGTAGGAGCTCTTACTTCCATGGGCATTATTCCTCCCCGGGACCTACTGCCAAGTGTGGCCGGGGGACAGTGACATGTGGCCGGTTAGGCCAAGTGGCTTCTCCCGCTGACTTGCCCCTTTGGAAGTAGGAGCTCTTACTTCCATGGGCATTATTCCTCCCCGGGACCTACTGCCAAGTGTGGCCGGGGGACAGTGACATGTGGCCGGATAGCCCAAGTGGCTTCTCCCGCTGACTTGCCCCTTTGGAAGTAGGAGCTCCTACTTCCATGGGCATTATTCCTCCCCGGGACCTACTGCCAAGTGTGGCCGGGGAACAGTGACTCTTGGCCGGATAGGCCAAGTGGCTTCTCCCGCTGACTTGCCCCTTTGGAAGTAGGAGCTCTTACTCCCATGGGCAGTATACCTCTCGGGGACTTAGAGCCAAGTGTCTTCACCCTTTGGAGGTAGTAGCTCCTACTTCCATGGGCATTATTCCTCCCCGGGACCTACTGCCAAGTGTTGCCGGGGAACAGTGACTCTTGGCCGGATAGAACTAGTGGCTTCTCCCGCTGACTTGCCCCTTTGGAAGTAGGAGCTCCTACTTCCATGGGCATTATTCCTCCCCGGGACCTACTGCCAAGTGTGGCCGGGGAACAGTGACTCTTGGCCGGATAGGCCAAGTGGCTTCTCCCGCTGACTTGCCCCTTTGGAAGTAGGAGCTCCTACTTCCATGGGCATTATTCCTCCCCGGGACCTACTGCCAAGTGTGGCCGGGGAACAGTGACTCTTGGCCGGATAGAACTAGTGGCTTCTTCCGCTGACTTGCCCCTTTGGAAGTAGGAGCTCCTACTTCCATGGGCATTATTCCTCCCCGGGACCTACAGCCAAGCTTGGCCGGGGGACAGTGACATGTGGCCGGATAGGCCAAGTGGCTTCTCCCGCTGACTTGCCCCTTTGGAAGTAGGAGCTCTTACTTCCATGGGCATTATTCCTCCCCGGGACCTACTGCCAAGTGTGGCCGGGGAACAGTGACTCTTGGCCGGATAGGCCAAGTGGCTTCTCCCGCTGACTTGCCCCTTTGGAGGTAGGAGCTCCTACTTCCATGGGCATTATTCCTCCCCGGGACCTACTGCCAAGTGTGGCCGGGGAACAGTGACTCTTGGCCGGGTAGGCCAAGTGGCTTCTCCCGCTGACTTGCCCCTTTGGAAGTAGGAGCTCCTACTTCCATGGGCATTATTCCTCCCCGGGACCTACTGCCAAGTGTGGCCGGGGAACAGTGACTCTTGGCCGGATAGGCCAAGTGGCTTCTCCCGCTGACTTGCCCCTTTGGAAGTAGGAGCTCCTACTTCCATGGGCATTATTCCTCCCCGGGACCTACTGCCAAGTGTGGCCGGGGAACAGTGACTCTTGGCCGGATAGAACTAGTGGCTTCTTCCGCTGACTTGCCCCTTTGGAAGTAGGAGCTCCTACTTCCATGGGCATTATTCCTCCCCGGGACCTACAGCCAAGCTTGGCCGGGGGACAGTGACATGTGGCCGGATAGGCCAAGTGGCTTCTCCCGCTGACCTGCCCCTTTGGAAGTAGGAGCTCTTACTTCCATGGGCATTATTCCTCCCCGGGACCTACTGCCAAGTGTGGCCGGGGAACAGTGACTCTTGGCCGGATAGGCCAAGTGGCTTCTCCCGCTGACTTGCCCCTTTGGAAGTAGGAGCTCCTACTTCCATGGGCATTATTCCTCCCCGGGACCTACAGCCAAGCTTGGCCGGGGGACAGTGACATGTGGCCGGATAGGCCAAGTGGCTTCTCCCGCTGACCTGCCCCTTTGGAAGTAGGAGCTCTTACTTCCATGGGCATTATTCCTCCCCGGGACCTACTGCCAAGTGTGGCCGGGGAACAGTGACTCTTGGCCGGGTAGGCCAAGTGGCTTCTCCCGCTGACTTGCCCCTTTGGAGGTAGGAGCTCCTACTTCCATGGGCATTATTCCTCCCCGGGACCTACTGCCAAGAGTGGCCGGGGAACAGTGACTCTTGGCCGGATAGGCCAAGTGGCTTCTCCCGCTGACTTGCCCCTTTGGAGGTAGTAGCTCCTACTTCCATGGGCATTATTCCTCCCCGGGACCTACTGCCAAGTGTGGCCGGGGAACAGTGACTCTTGGCCGTGTAGGCCAAGTGGCTTCTCCCGCTGACTTGCCCCTTTGGAAGTAGGAGCTCCTACTTCCATGGGCACTATTCCTCTCCGGGACCTACTGCCAAGTGTGGCCGGGGAACAGTGACTCTTGGCCGGATAGGCCAAGTGGCTTCTCCCGCTGACTTGCCCCTTTGGAAGTAGGAGCTCTTACTCCCATGGGCAGTATACCTCTCGGGGACTTAGAGCCAAGTGTCTTCACCCTTTGGAGGTGGTAGCTCCTACTTCCATGGGCATTATTCCTCCCCGGGACCTACTGCCAAGTGTGGCCGGGGAACAGTGACTCTTGGCCGGATAGAACTAGTGGCTTCTCCCGCTGACTTGCCCCTTTGGAAGTAGGAGCTCCTACTTCCATGGGCATTATTCCTCCCCGGGACCTATTGCCAAGTGTGGCCGGGGAACAGTGACTCTTGGCCGGATAGGCCAAGTGGCTTCTCCCGCTGACTTGCCCCTTTGGAAGTAGGAGCTCCTACTTCCATGGGCATTATTCCTCCCCGGGACCTACTGCCAAGTGTGGCCGGGGAACAGTGACTCTTGGCCGGGTAGGCCAAGCGGCTTCTCCCGCTGACTTGCCCCTTTGGAAGTAGGAGCTCCTACTTCCATGGGCATTATTCCTCCCCGGGACCTACTGCCAAGTGTGGCCGGGGAACAGTGACTCTTGGCCGGGTAGGCCAAGTGGCTTCTCCCGCTGACTTGCCCCTTTGGAAGTAGGAGCTCTTACTCCCATGGGCAGTATACCTCTCGGGGACTTAGAGCCAAGTGTCTTCACCCTTTGGAGGTAGTAGCTCCTACTTCCATGGGCATTATTCCTCCCCGGGACCTACTGCCAAGTGTAGCCGGGGAACAGTGACTCTTGGCCGGATAGAACTAGTGGCTTCTCCCGCTGACTTGCCCCTTTGGAAGTAGGAGCTCCTACTTCCATGGGCATTATTCCTCCCCGGGACCTATTGCCAAGTGTGGCCGGGGAACAGTGACTCTTGGCCGGATAGGCCAAGTGGCTTCTCCCGCTGACTTGCCCCTTTGGAAGTAGGAGCTCCTACTTCCATGGGCATTATTCCTCCCCGGGACCTACTGCCAAGTAAGGCCGGGGAACAGTGACTCTTGGCCGGATAGAACTAGTGGCTTCTTCCGCTGACTTGCCCCTTTGGAAGTAGGAGCTCCTACTTCCATGGGCATTATTCCTCCCCGGGACCTACAGCCAAGTGTGGCCGGGGGACAGTGACATGTGGCCGGATAGGCCAAGTGGCTTCTCCCGCTGACTTGCCCCTTTGGAAGTAGGAGCTCCTACTTCCATGGGCATTATTCCTCCCCGGGACCTACTGCCAAGTGTGGCCGGGGAACAGTGACTCTTGGCCGGGTAGGCCAAGTGGCTTCTCCCGCTGACTTTCCCCTTTGGAAGTAGGAGCTCCTACTTCCATGGGCATTATTCCTCCCCGGGACCTACTGCCAAGTGTGGCCGGGGAACAGTGACTCTTGGCCGGGTAGGCCAAGTGGCTTCTCCCGCTGACTTGCCCCTTTGGAAGTAGGAGCTCTTACTCCCATGGGCAGTATACCTCTCGGGGACTTAGAGCCAAGTGTCTTCACCCTTTTTAGGTAGTAGCTCCTACTTCCATGGGCATTATTCCTCCCCGGGACCTACTGCCAAGTGTAGCCGGGGAACAGTGACTCTTGGCCGGATAGAACTAGTGGCTTCTCCCGCTGACTTGCCCCTTTGGAAGTAGGAGCTCCTACTTCCATGGGCATTATTCCTCCCCGGGACCTACTGCCAAGAGTGGCCGGGGAACAGTGACTCTTGGCCGGATAGGCCAAGTGGCTTCTCCCGCTGACTTGCCCCTTTGGAAGAAGGAGCTCCTACTTCCATGGGCATTATTCCTCCCCGGGACCTACTGCCAAGTAAGGCCGGGGAACAGTGACTCTTGGCCGGATAGAACTAGTGGCTTCTTCCGCTGACTTGCCCCTTTGGAAGTAGGAGCTCCTACTTCCATGGGCATTATTCCTCCCCGGGACCTACAGCCAAGCTTGGCCGGGGGACAGTGACATGTGGCCGGATAGGCCAAGTGGCTTCTCCCGCTGACTTGCCCCTTTGGAGGTAGGAGCTCTTACTTCCATGGGCATTATTCCTCTCCGGGACCTACAGCCAAGTGTGGCCGGGGAACAGTGAAACTTGGCCGGATAGGCCAAGTGGCTGCTCCCGCTGACTTGCCCCTTTGGAAGTAGGAGCTCCTACTTCCATGGGCATTATTCCTCCCCGGGACCTATAGCCAAGTGTGGCCGGGGGACAGTGACATGTGGCCGGATAGGCCGAGCGGCTTCTCCCGCTGACGTCATCGCTTTGGAAGTAGGAGCTCCTACTTCCATGGGCTTGTTCCTCCCCGGGACTTGCCGCCAAGTCTGGCCGGGGGACAGTGACATGTGGCCGGATAGGCCAACTGGCTGCTCCCGCTGAGCCCCTACTTCCATGGGCTTGTTCGTCCCCCGGGACTTGCCGCCAAGTCTGGCCGGGGAACAGTGACATGCCGCCGGATTCGGCCGAGCGGCTGCTCCCGCTGACGTCATCGCTTTGGAAGTAGGAGCTCCTACTTCCATGGGCTTGTTCCTCCCCGGGACTTGCCGCCAAGTCTGGCCGGGGGACAGTGACATGTGGCCGGATAGGCCAACTGGCTGCTCCCGCTGAGCCCCTACTTCCATGGGCTTGTTCGTCCCCCGGGACTTGCCGCCAAGTCTGGCCGGGGAACAGTGACATGCCGCCGGATACGGCCGAGCGGCTGCTCCCGCTGACGTCATCGCTTTGGAAGTAGGAGCTCCTACTTCCATGGGCTTGTTCCTCCCCGGGACTTGCCGCCAAGTCTGGCCGGGGGACAGTGACATGTGGCCGGATAGGCCAACTGGCTGCTCCCGCTGAGCCCCTACTTCCATGGGCTTGTTCGTCCCCGGGACTTGCCGCCAAGTCTGGCCGGGGAACAGTGACATGCCGCCGGATACGGCCGAGCGGCTGCTCCCGCTGACGTCATCGCTTTGGAAGTCGGAGCTCCTACTTCCATGGGCTTGTTCCTCCCCGGGACTTGCCGCCAAGTCTGGCCGGGGGACAGTGACATGTGGCCGGATAGGCCAACTGGCTGCTCCCGCTGAGCCCCTACTTCCATGGGCTTGTTCGTCCCCGGGACTTGCCGCCAAGTCTGGCCGGGGAACAGTGACATGCCGCCGGATACGGCCGAGCGGCTGCTCCCGCTGACGTCATCGCTTTGGAAGTCGGAGCTCCTACTTCCATGGGCTTGTTCCTCCCCGGGACTTGCCGCCAAGTCTGGCCGGGGGACAGTGACATGTGGCCGGATAGGCCAACTGGCTGCTCCCGCTGAGCCCCTACTTCCATGGGCTTGTTCGTCCCCGGGACTTGCCGCCAAGTCTGGCCGGGGAACAGTGACATGCCGCCGGATACGGCCGAGCGGCTGCTCCCGCTGACGTCATCGCTTTGGAAGTCGGAGCTCCTACTTCCATGGGCTTGTTCCTCCCCGGGACTTGCCGCCAAGTCTGGCCGGGGGACAGTGACATGTGGCCGGATAGGCCAACTGGCTGCTCCCGCTGAGCCCCTACTTCCATGGGCTTGTTCGTCCCCGGGACTTGCCGCCAAGTCTGGCCGGGGAACAGTGACATGCCGCCGGATACGGCCGAGCGGCTGCTCCCGCTGACGTCATCACTTTGGAAGTCGGAGCTCCTACTTCCATGGGCTTGTTCCTCCCCGGGACTTGCCGCCAAGTCTGGCCGGGGGACAGTGACATGTGGCCGGATAGGCCAACTGGCTGCTCCCGCTGAGCCCCTACTTCCATGGGCTTGTTCGTCCCCGGGACTTGCCGCCAAGTCTGGCCGGGGAACAGTGACATGCCGCCGGATACGGCCGAGCGGCTGCTCCCGCTGACGTCATCACTTCGGAAGTCCATGCACGGGGCAAGGCTCGCACTCCAGGCGAGAACCAGCTCTGCGGGGC
>NW_027285516.1:0-12500 GCF_040894005.1 Engystomops pustulosus | reverse complement strand
GAGCGGCCTTCGGCTAGGGCCGACGACGGCCGGACCGAGCAGATTTGGACCGGGGTGCGGGGCGAGTACCTGCCTCTCTCACGAAGGGAGTGTCACCGGTAAGAAGCCTCTTCCCACGTCTGCTTGCCGACTTACGCTCGCCCCGACGAGAGGCCCAACCGAAAGAGTGGAAAGGGGCAGAGATTTCCAGGGTCGCCCCACCAGGGATGCAATACCCCAGTGCAGACAGTCGGCCCTGCCCCGAACCTACTCGGTGGTTTGAAGGTTAACCTCTTGGGGAAAAGCAGCGATTCGCCTCGCGGTGCGTGCCTCCGCGGATCTAAACCCCCTCGATCGATGTGGGGCCAGAGGACCCCTTTTCCCCGTACGAAACTGTCAGCTCACCATGGGCTCGACGTCCGTGGGTCGGGGAGTTGAGCGCTTACGCGCGGCGGGACCTTATAACCTGCAGCGGCTGAGGAGCGAAGATTTCCAGGGTGGGCCCCCGGGGATGCCATACCCCGAGCAGCCTGTCGGCCCCGCTCCTAGCACGCTGGCAAGCAATGGAGTCTTCCCCGCGGCAGCCACCGCCCTCGCCCTAGCCTCGCCGTCGGTCGATGAAGAACGTCGTTCGCCCTCCTCTGGCTCGGGATTTGGAAACGGCCTGGCCTTCGCCTACTCCGTCGGGCAACTGCCTTCCGCCAGCCCCTTCCCTCGAATCCCCTTCTTCCATTTTAGACCCGATCAGGGGATTGGTCAGCCCAGCCCTGGGGTAAGAAGAGGGGTTGGGGTCGGTTCGGCTTCGGGTGCCCCGCTCGGCCAAAGTTTCCCCTCGCTTTGGAAGCACGCGAGGTCGCGGAGGGTGTCGGGGTTATTTTTTCGGCTCCCTGGCTTCGCGGGAGCGGCCTTCGGCTAGGGCCGAGGCCGTCCGGCCCGCGCAGATTTGGACCGGGGTCCGGGGCGAGTACCTGCCTCTCTCACGAAGGGAGTGTCACCGGTAAGAAGCCTCTTCCCACGTCTGCTTGCCGACTTACGCTCGCCCCGACGAGAGGCCCAACCGAAAGAGTGGAAAGGGGCAGAGATTTCCAGGGTCGCCCCACCAGGGATGCAATACCCCAGTGCAGACTGTCGGCCCTGCCCCGAACCTACTCGGTGGTTTGAAGGTTAACCTCTTGGGGAAAAGCAGCGATTCGCCTCGCGGTGCGTGCCTCCGCGGATCTAAACCCCCTCGATCGATGTGGGGCCAGAGGACCCCTTTTCCCCGTACGAAACGGCCGGCTCACCATGGGCTCGACATCCGTGGGTCGGAGAGTTGAGCGCTTACGCGCGGCGGGACCTTATAACCTGCAGCGGCTGAGGAGCGAAGATTTCCAGGGTGGGCCCCCGGGGATGCCATACCCCGAGCAGCCAGTCGGCCCCGCTCCTAGCGCGCTGACGAGCAATGGAGTCTTCCCCGCGGCAGCCACCGCCCTCGCCTCGCCGTCGGTCGATGAAGAGCCGAGTTCGCCCTCCTCTGCTCGGGACTCGGAAACGGCCTGGCCTTCGCCTACTCCGTCGGGCAACTGCCTTCCGCCAGCCCCTTCCCTCGAATCCCCTTCTTCCATTTTAGACCCGATCAGGGGATTGGTCAGCCCAGCCCTGGGGTAGGAAGAGGGGTTGGGGTCGGTTCGGCTTCCGGTGCCCCCGCTCGGCCAAAGGTCCCCTCGCTTTGGAAGCAGAGGGTGCCGGGGTTATTTTCGGCTTGACGCCTAGTCCGGTCCCTGCCGGTTCCCGTGGAGGCCCGCGGTCAAAACCAGCTCCCCGGCTGTCGGAGCCGGAGCCCCGCAGCCCGAGCGGACGCACCGAGTCCCTCATGTAAGGGATAGCCGCCCCTACGGAACGGCCCGGACTGGGACCAGGCACCCCCAGGCGCCGAAGGGGTGGGTCGGCCGTGTTGCCGAAGCTTAGCCGGCGCTGATGACCGCAGCCCCTAACGATGCCCACAGGCGGGGGAGCCAAGGAGGGCACTAGGAAGACGTGGCGGGGTCGGACGGCTCAATTTCCAGGGTGGGACCCCGGGGGTTCAGTACCCCGGGCATCCGGTCGGTTTCGCCGGCGCGACCCCAAGCCTTCCACGGCCCCCTTCGTGGGTGCAGGGATACCGTGCAGGGTGCAGGCTTAGACGCCAATTCCCCAGAAGTTTTAGGGATAGGGTTTGTCCGGGCGCCACCGCAGCGACAACCTCGCAAGAAGCTCTCTTCCACAAAAGCACGGGCAACGTTCGTGTGCGAGTGTTGGTCTCCCATGGTCTACCGACTCCCCCGGGCGGCCCAAGCGTTACGCCCACGGCCGGGCCCTCGAGCAGGCGCACCCCTGGTGCCTCTCGTAAGGGAAGGCTACGGTCCTCAACCCCTCGTATGGCGGGGAGGGCGCATTTGAAACGCTAAAGGACGAGCCCTGTTCGGGACCTGGCGGGGATCCGCGGATTGGCGAGAGGGATGGGTCTGCCGTTGGTCAGAGGGGACGCACCCCTGGGACGCAGTTTGGCATTAGCGACCGATGGCCCATCTACGACCATGTACTCCGGGAGCGCCAAGGAGGACGCGGGTGGGCTTTGGGGGCAGACTCAATTTCCAGGGTCTGGGCGCCGGGGGTGCAATACCCTTAAGCGCTCATGTCGGTTTCGTCTGCCGCCCGCCTCTGGCCCGGCTCCTAGTGACGGGTGCTGTGAACGTGCGATCGTGCTTGCGGTTGAAGAGTTCAAAGGCTACCGCTGGGGATAACACGCCCGGGGAATTTAGAAACCCCCCCCTCCGCTACAATCTCTGCTTCTGCCGGACTCGGAGGGGAGCCGCCCCGGGGGCGACCGCTCCCTCTCCTCTTCCGCGGCGTGCCGCGCGCTTCGCCGTCAGCAGCGGAGCGAACCTTTTTCTCGGTCCGCAGCTCTTCAGGCGTAGGCGGGCAGCGCTAACAGGGTACACTGGGGACCACTCGACCGCAACCGCTCCTCCGACCGACGAGCATACCTACCGCGGATACGCCACGGTGGGTCTAAGCCTCGTCGCCGCCGCGAGGAGCAGGCGGGAGCCGTCCCTTTTCGTGCTGCGGAAATAAACCGTGGACACAGAGGTGTGTCTGCGCTCTCCGACCGGGCGGGGGGCGATTGGACTTGCCCGAGGGACACTAGGCGAGGCGCTGCCGCGGGAGCCGGAGCTCCGCGCTGGACGCTGCCGCCGCCAACGCCGCCGCCCCCCACCCACGGTACGGTGGAGTACGCCCGTTCCATACGCTTCGTAGCAAACCTCAGCCGAAGCAGAGAGTCCTACCGCTGTGGCAGGAGCGGGGCCGTGCGAGGACCACACTGGCACCGCGCTACACAACCTTAGGCAGAGGACGACAGCCGCTCACGGGGAGCGGGGGATTGATGCGCGACCAAGACTGAGGCTAAGGAACGCTTTACCATAAACCGGCCGGGGCCAATACCCCTGACCGAGCAAAGTGCCCTGCCCCGCCGGATCGCGCTGTGTCAGATCGATCAAAAGAGCGGAGAGCCGAGACTCTACCGCTGGGAGTTTGTGGAGAACGGCCTGGCTTGCGTCCCGTCCTCCCGCCCTCGACCTCACATGGCTAGCCTCACCCGCCGGGAGCCACCCCATTGGGGACCGTAGGGCGGAGAAGGGGTCTCCGCGTCCGGAATTTACTTGTGGAGAACGGCCTGGCTTACGTCCCGTCCTCCCGCCCTCGACCTCACATGGCTAGCCTCACCCGCCGGGCGCCACCCCATTGGGGACCGTAGGGCGGAGAAGGGGTCTCCGCGTCCGGAATTTACTTGTGGAGAACGGCCTGGCTTACGTCCCGTCCTCCCGCCCTCGACCTCACATGGCTAGCCTCACCCGCCGGGCGCCACCCCATTGGGGACCGTAGGGCGGAGAAGGGGTCTCCGCGTACGGAATTTCTTGTGGAGAACGGCCTGGCTTACGTCCCGTCCTCCCATGGCTAGCCTCACCCGCCGGGCGCCACCCCATTGGGGACCGTAGGGCGGAGAAGGGGTCTCCGCGTCCGGAATTTCTTGTGGAGAACGGCCTGGCTTACGTCCCGTCCTCCCGCCCTCGACCTCACATGGCTAGCCTACCCCGCCGGGCGCCGCTCCATTGGGGATACGGTACGGCAAAGCGCGACGCCGCACGATGCCAACACTTTGTGCAAAAACCTGGCAGAGTCGACCAAAACCTCGCTTCTTTGACCGGTATTTTTGATGCTTTTCTCTGCCGCCGAAGGTGCACTGAGGGTCGGATCGCCCAAAATTTTTACCGGTCGTTTTGGTCTGCGGTTCTTCCGAGAGGTGCCCGCCTGACAGTTCTTTTTCAGCAGCCTCCGAAAGGCCATCCAGCGGGCAAGCCAGGGGTTGGCAGCCGCCGGCGGTGAGCCTTCCCCGGCCGGGGCAGACGGCTCCGACCGCAAAATTTTTTCGACTTTCGCCGAGGCCAAAACCCCATGCACTTTTAAAGCCTGCCCGCAGCGCCGTCTCCTGTCAGACGTCCCTTGCCGCCTGCGGTGGTCCTCGCCCGGCAGAGAGAAGCCGGAGTCGCCCCCTCTCCGGTTCTTTTTCACCATTCCGGAGCTCTGAAATCTGCCGGACACCGAGTGACCGAGGACGCTTCCAGGAGGGCGGCAGCGAGAGGCAGAGTGCCACCGGTCGGGTCGCCGGTTCTCCCACACTTTGAAAATTTTTCGCTTGTTCTGGTGGGATGGAGAGAGAGCGTGGCTTATGCGCCCTCTGCCCCGCGGTCCGCCCTGGCTGGCCTTACGCCGGTGGTTCGCCAGGCCACCGGCACCTTGTACGGCGGGGACGGCGTGGCTTATGCGCCCGTCAACCCACCTACTCGCCCCGGCTAGCCTTTTACCCGGAGGGCGCCACGCTCCGGGTACCAGTGAGCGGCACGAACCCAGTCATACCATGCCGCTCACCTCGCGCCCTCTCCGGCCTCCGCCGCGGAGACCTCCCGCTAGGACCTGCGGGGGGCGATTTCTGCCAAAATCTACAAAGTCCCCGATGGTTAAGGACGTAGACTGTTGAGCGGGACCTACACACTCTTGTAGCCGATGGGGCTCGCCATTTCCCGCAGAAAATGGACCACCTCCCGCAGAGGAACATGAAATGCCCCTTCCCGCGGGACCCGAAGGACCGCTCTGTCCGAGCAGGCCTCCAGGACCACGGCACGCAAAAGCGACTCAGTCCCGCTGGCATTACGGATCTGACTTTGTGCAAAAACCAGGCAGAGTCGACCAAAACCTCCCTTCTTTGACCGGTGTTTTTGTTGCTTTTCTCTGCCGCCGAAGGTGCACTGAGGGTCGGATCGCCCAAAATTTTTACCGGTCGTTTTGGTCTGCGGTTCTTCCGAGAGGTGCCCGCCTGACAGTTCTTTTTCAGCAGCCTCCGAAAGGGCATCCAGCGGGCAAGCCAGGGGTTGGCAGCCGCCGGCGGTGAGCCTTCCCCGGCCGGGGCAGACAGCTCCGACCGCAAAATTTTTTCGACTTTCGCCGAGGCCAAAACCCCATGCACTTTTAAAGCCTGCCCGCAGCGCCGTCTCCTGGCAGACGTCCCTTGCCGCCTGCGGTGGTCCTCGCCCGGCAGAGAGAAGCCGGATTCGCCCTCTCACCGGTTCTTTTTCACCATTCCGGAGCTCTGAAATCTGCCGGACACCGAGTGACCGAGGACGCTTCCAGGAGGGCGGCAGCGAGAGGCAGAGTGCCACCGGTCGGGAAGCCGGTTCTCCCACACTTTGAAATTTTTTCGCTTGTTCTGGTGGGATGGAGAGAGAGCGTGGCTTATGCGCCCTCTGCCCCGCGGTACGCCCTTGGCTAGCCTTACGCCGGTGGTTCGCCAGGCCACCGGCACCTTGTACAGCGGGGACGGCGTGGCTTATGCGCCCTCTGCCCCGCGGTACGCCCTTGGCTAGCCTTACGCCGGTGGTTCGCCAGGCCACCGGCACCTTGTACGGCGGGGACGGCGTTGCTTATGCGCCCGTCAATCCACCTACTCGCCCCGGCTAGCCTTTTACCCGGAGGGCGCCACGCTCCGGGTAGCAGTGAGCGGCACGAGCCCAGTCATACCATGCCGCTCACCTCGCACCTTTTCCGGCCTCCGCCGCGGAGACCTCCCGCTCTGTTCTGCGGAGAGCGATTTTGGGCAAAATCTACAAAGTCCCCGATGGTTAAGGACGTAGACTGTTGAGCGGGACCTACACACTCTTGTAGCCGAAGGGGCTCGCCATTTCCCGCAGAAAATGGATCACCTCCCGCAGAGGAACATGAAATGCCCCTTCCCGCGGGACCCGAAGGACCACTCTGTCCGAGCAGGCTTCCAGGACCACGGCACGCAAGAGCGACTCAGTCCCGCTGGCATTACGGATCTGACTTAGTGCAAAAACCTGGCAGAGTCGACCAAAACTCCCCTTCTCTGACCGGTATTTTTGTTGCTTTTCTCTGCCGCCGAAGGTGCACTGAGGGTCGGATCGCCCAAAATTTTTACCGGTCGTTTTGGTCTGCGGTTCTTCCGAGAGGTGCCCGCCTGACAGTTCTTTTTCAGCAGCCTCCGAAAGGGCATCCAGCGGGCAAGCCAGGGGTTGGCAGCCGCCGGCGGTGAGCCTTCCCCGGCCGGGGCAGACAGCTCCGACCGCAAAATTTTTTCGACTTTCGCCGAGGCCAAAACCCCATGCACTTTTAAAGCCTGCCCGCAGCGCCGTCTCCTGTCAGACGTCCCTTGCCGCCTGCGGTGGTCCTCGCCCGGCAGAGAGAAGCCGGTTTCGCCCTCTCACCGGTTCTTTTTCACCATTCCGGAGCTCTGAAATCTGCCGGACACCGAGTGACCGAGGACGCTTCCAGGAGGGCGGCAGCGAGAGGCAGAGTGCCACCGGTCGGGTCGCCGGTTCTCCCACACTTTGAAAATTTTTCGCTTGTTCTGGTGGGATGGAGAGAGAGCGTGGCTTATGCGCCCTCTGCCCCGCGGTCCGCCCTGGCTGGCCTTACGCCGGTGGTTCGCCAGGCCACCGGCACCTTGTACGGCGGGGACGGCGTGGCTTATGCGCCCGTCAACCCACCTACTCGCCCCGGCTAGCCTTTTACCCGGAGGGCGCCACGCTCCGGGTACCAGTGAGCGGCACGAACCCAGTCATACCATGCCGCTCACCTCGCGCCCTCTCCGGCCTCCGCCGCGGAGACCTCCCGCTAGGACCTGCGGGGGGCGATTTCTGCCAAAATCTACAAAGTCCCCGATGGTTAAGGACGTAGACTGTTGAGCGGGACCTACACACTCTTGTAGCCGATGGGGCTCGCCATTTCCCGCAGAAAATGGACCACCTCCCGCAGAGGAACATGAAATGCCCCTTCCCGCGGGACCCGAAGGACCGCTCTGTCCGAGCAGGCCTCCAGGACCACGGCACGCAAAAGCGACTCAGTCCCGCTGGCATTACGGATCTGACTTAGTGCAAAAACCAGGCAGAGTCGACCAAAACCTCCCTTCTTTGACCGGTGTTTTTGTTGCTTTTCTCTGCCGCCGAAGGTGCACTGAGGGTCGGATCGCCCAAAATTTTTACCGGTCGTTTTGGTCTGCGGTTCTTCCGAGAGGTGCCCGCCTGACAGTTCTTTTTCAGCAGCCTCCGAAAGGGCATCCAGCGGGCAAGCCAGGGGTTGGCAGCCGCCGGCGGTGAGCCTTCCCCGGCCGGGGCAGACAGCTCCGACCGCAAAATTTTTTCGACTTTCGCCGAGGCCAAAACCCCATGCACTTTTAAAGCCTGCCCGCAGCGCCGTCTCCTGGCAGACGTCCCTTGCCGCCTGCGGTGGTCCTCGCCCGGCAGAGAGAAGCCGGATTCGCCCTCTCACCGGTTCTTTTTCACCATTCCGGAGCTCTGAAATCTGCCGGACACCGAGTGACCGAGGACGCTTCCAGGAGGGCGGCAGCGAGAGGCAGAGTGCCACCGGTCGGGAAGCCGGTTCTCCCACACTTTGAAATTTTTTCGCTTGTTCTGGTGGGATGGAGAGAGAGCGTGGCTTATGCGCCCTCTGCCCCGCGGTACGCCCTTGGCTAGCCTTACGCCGGTGGTTCGCCAGGCCACCGGCACCTTGTACAGCGGGGACGGCGTGGCTTATGCGCCCTCTGCCCCGCGGTACGCCCTTGGCTAGCCTTACGCCGGTGGTTCGCCAGGCCACCGGCACCTTGTACGGCGGGGACGGCGTTGCTTATGCGCCCGTCAATCCACCTACTCGCCCCGGCTAGCCTTTTACCCGGAGGGCGCCACGCTCCGGGTAGCAGTGAGCGGCACGAGCCCAGTCATACCATGCCGCTCACCTCGCACCTTTTCCGGCCTCCGCCGCGGAGACCTCCCGCTCTGTTCTGCGGAGAGCGATTTTGGGCAAAATCTACAAAGTCCCCGATGGTTAAGGACGTAGACTGTTGAGCGGGACCTACACACTCTTGTAGCCGAAGGGGCTCGCCATTTCCCGCAGAAAATGGATCACCTCCCGCAGAGGAACATGAAATGCCCCTTCCCGCGGGACCCGAAGGACCACTCTGTCCGAGCAGGCTTCCAGGACCACGGCACGCAAGAGCGACTCAGTCCCGCTGGCATTACGGATCTGACTTAGTGCAAAAACCTGGCAGAGTCGACCAAAACTCCCCTTCTCTGACCGGTATTTTTGTTGCTTTTCTCTGCCGCCGAAGGTGCACTACGGGTCGGATCGCCCAAAATTTTTACCGGTCGTTTTGGTCTGCGGTTCTTCCGAGAGGTGCCCGCCTGACAGTTCTTTTTCAGCAGCCTCCGAAAGGCCATCCAGCGGGCAAGCCAGGGGTTGGCAGCCGCCGGAGGTGAGCCTTCCCCGGCCGGGGCAGACAGCTCCGACCGCATAATTTTTTCGACTTTCTCCGAGGCCAAAACCCCATGCACTTTTAAAGCCTGCCCGCAGCGCCGTCTCCTGTCAGACGTCCCCGCCGCCTGCGGTGGTCCTCGCCCGGCAGAGAGAAGCCGGAGTCGCCCTCTCTCCGGTTCTTTTTCACCATTCCGGAGCTCTTAAATCTGCCGTACTCCGAGTGACCGAGGACGCTTCCAGGACGGCGGCAGCGAGAGGCAGAGTGCAACCGGTCGGGAAGCCGGTTCTCCCACACTTTGAAAATTTTTCGCTTGTGCTGGTGGGATGGAGAGAGAGCGTGGCTTATGCGCCCTCTGCCCCGCGGTACGCCCTTGGCTAGCCTTACGCCGGTGGTTCGCCAGGCCACCGGCACCTTGTACGGCGGGGACGGCGTTGCTTATGCGCCCGTCATCCCACCTACTCGCCCCGGCTAGCCTTTTACCCGGAGGGCGCCACGCTCCGGGTAGCAGTGAGCGGCACGAGCCCAGTCATACCATGCCGCTCACCTCGCACCTTTTCCGGCCTCCGCCGCGGAGACCTCACGCTCTGTTCTGCGGAGAGCGATTTTGGGCAAAATCTACAAAGTCCCCGATGGTTAAGGACGTAGACTGTTGAGCGGGACCTACACACTCTTGTAGCCGAAGGGGCTCGCCATTTCCCGCAGAAAATGGATCACCTCCCGCAGAGGAACATGAAATGCCCCTTCCCGCGGGACCCGCAGGACCGCTCTGTCCGAGCAGGCCTCCAGGACCACGGCACGCAAAAGCGACTCAGTCCCGCTGGCATTACGGATCTGACTTAGTGCAAAAACCTGGCAGAGTCGACCAAAACTCCCCTTCTCTGACCGGTATTTTTGTTGCTTTTCTCTGCCGCCGAAGGTGCACTACGGGTCGGATCGCCCAAAATTTTTACCGGTCGTTTTGGTCTGCGGTTCTTCCGAGAGGTGCCCGCCTGACAGTTCTTTTTCAGAAGCCTCCGAAAGGGCATCCAGCGGGCAAGCCAGGGGTTGGCAGCCGCCGGCGGTGAGCCTTCCCCGGCCGGGGCAGAAAGCTCCGACCGCATAATTTTTTCGACTTTTGCCGAGGCCAAAACCCCATGCACTTTTAAAGCCTGCCCGCAGCGCCGTCTCCTGTCAGACGTCCCCGCCGCCTGCGGTGGTCCTCGCCCGGCAGAGAGAAGCCGGAGTCGCCCTCTCTCCGGTTCTTTTTCACCATTCCGGAGCTCTTAAATCTGCCGTACTCCGAGTGACCGAGGACGCTTCCAGGAGGGCGGCAGCGAGAGGCAGAGTGCCACCGGTCGGGAAGCCGGTTCTCCCACACTTTGAAAATATTTCGCTTGTGCTGGTGGGATGGAGAGAGAGCGTGGCTTATGCGCCCTCTGCCCCGCGGTACGCCCTGGCTAGCCTTACGCCGTTGGTTCGCCAGGCCACCGGCACCTTGTACGGCGGGGACGGCGTTGCTTATGCGCCCGTCATCCCACCTACTCGCCCCGGCTAGCCTTTTACCCGGAGGGCGCCACGCTCCGGGTAGCAGTGAGCGGCACGAGCCCAGTCATACCATGCCGCTCACCTCGCACCTTTTCCGGCCTCCGCCGCGGAGACCTCACGCTCTGTTCTGCGGAGAGCGATTTTGGGCAAAATCTACAAAGTCCCCGATGGTTAAGGACGTAGACTGTTGAGCGGGACCTACACACTCTTGTAGCCGAAGGGGCTCGCCATTTCCCGCAGAAAATGGATCACCTCCCGCAGAGGAACATGAAATGCCCCTTCCCGCGGGACCCGAAGGACCGCTCTGTCCGAGCAGGCCTCCAGGACCACGGCACGCAAAAGCGACTCAGTCCCGCTGGCATTACGGATCTGACTTAGTGCAAAAACCTGGCAGAGTCGACCAAAACTCCCCTTCTCTGACCGGTATTTTTGTTGCTTTTCTCTGCCGCCGAAGGTGCACTACGGGTCGGATCGCCCAAAATTTTTACCGGTCGTTTTGGTCTGCGGTTCTTCCGAGAGGTGCCCGCCTGACTGTTCTTTTTCAGCAGCCTCCGAAAGGGCATCCAGCGGGCAAGCCAGGGGTTGGCAGCCGCCGGCGGTGAGCCTTCCCCGGCCGGGGCAGAAAGCTCCGACCGCATAATTTTTTCGACTTTCGCCGAGGCCAAAAGCCCAGGCACTTAGAAAGCCTGCCCGCAGCGCCGCCTCCTGTCAGAGGTCCCCGCCGCCTGCGGTGGTCCTCGCCCGGCAGAGAGAAGCCGGAGTCGCCCTCTCTCCGGTTCTTTTTCACCATTCCGGAGCTCTTAAATCTGCCGTACTCCGAGTGACCGAGGACGCTTCCAGGAGGGCGGCAGAGAGAGGCAGAGTGCCACCGGTCGGGAAGCCGGTTCTCCCACACTTTGAAAATTTTTCGCTTGTGCTGGTGGGATGGAGAGAGAGCGTGGCTTATGCGCCCTCTGCCCCGCGGTACGCCCTGGCTAGCCTTACGCCGGTGGTTCGCCAGGCCACCGGCACCTTGTACGGCGGGGACGGCGTTGCTTATGCGCCCGTCAACCCACCTACTCGCCCCGGCTAGCTTTTTACCCGGAGGGCGCCACGCTCCGGGTAGCAGTGAGCGGCACGAGCCCAGTCATACCATGCCGCTCACCTCGCACCTTTTCCGGCCTCCGCCGCGGAGACCTCACGCTCTGTTCTGCGGAGAGCGATTTTGGGCAAAATCTACAAAGTCCCCGATGGTTAAGGACGTAGACTGTTGAGCGGGACCTACACACTCTTGTAGCCGAAGGGGCTCGCCATTTCCCGCAGAAAATGGATCACCTCCCGCAGAGGAACATGAAATGCCCCTTCCCGCGGGACCCGAAGGACCGCTCTGTCCGAGCAGGCCTCCAGGACCACGGCACGCAAAAGCGACTCAGTCCCGCTGGCATTACGGATCTGACTTAGTGCAAAAACCTGGCAGAGTCGACCAAAACTCCCTTCTCTGACCGGTATTTTTGCTGCTTTTCTCTGCCGCCGAAGGTGCACTACGTGTCGGATCGCCCAAAATTTTTACCGGTCGTTTTGGTCTGCGGTTCTTCCGAGAGGTGCCCGCCTGACAGTTCTTTTTCAGCAGCCTCCGAAAGGGCATCCAGCGGGCAAGCCAGGGGTTGGCAGCCGCCGGCGGTGAGCCTTCCCCGGCCGGGGCAGACAGCTCCGACCGCATAATTTTTTCGAACTTCTCCGAGGTCAAAATCCCAGGCACTCCGACGGAAGGTCCGCCGCGCGTCTCCCGTCTGACGTCCCCGCCGCTCGCGGTGGTCCTCGCCCGGCAGGGAGCTGCCGGATTCGCCCTCTTACCGGTTCTTTTTCACCTTTCCGGAGCTCTGATATCTGCCGCACACACAGTGACCGAGGACGCTTCCAGGAGGGCGGCAGCGAGAGGCAGAGTGCCACCGGGCGGGTCCTCGGTTCTCCCACACTTAGAAAATTTTTGCGCTTGTGCTGGTGCGAGGACGTAGGTCTATCGACCGGGGCAAGCCTGGAGGGCGGTAGCCGGGATTGGCGCCCTATTCCCGGCTAGCTCTCGGAGGCTTCACCCGGTTGGAGGTTGGAGCTCCGACTTCCATGGGCATGTTCCTCACCGGGACCTACGACCAAGTGTGGCCGAGGGACAGTG